>NW_019725416.1:213472-224752 GCF_002891405.2 Cryptotermes secundus | reverse complement strand
AAATGAAAACGATTCAAATTATAATTAAGAGATTTGGCCAAAAAAGTTCAAAATCTCCAAAGGAAATAAACTATCTTGTAAAAAGATATTAACGGACTACAAAAAAATCTATTTAAAAATAACGATTTTGTCAGTGAACATGTCAATAGGAAATAAATCAATCAACTTTAATTTGTAATAATGCTATGAATTTAGATGAATGAGGATTAAATAATAATAATGTCATTAAAATCAAAATGAATAATTATAGTGTAACGTGAAATTATAATTTTCCTATATTTCTTATTTTATTATAACTGGACGAAATAAGGTTCTTCCAAACCACAGAGGCATACTCAAGTCTTGATCGAATTAAATATATATGTATATATAGGTTTCAGACCATTAGGTCGTCGAGAGCGCAAGTACTACTACGCATGCGTACGTTTACTGTATAAAATGAACCGAGTCTGCTTCTCAAATACATGCAAGATGCAAGCATGGGAGTTCGTATTACAATTCTGAAGTAATGAATATTCAGAAGAGGAAAGCGACATGAATGACATAAGTAGCTGCTATCTCTAGATGCACATTTCGGACTGCTTGGTTTGCAGTCAAAATATGGCAGAAAGGAAGGTCGTGATCGTATGTGTTACCTCTCTTTTATTTTAATCTTTGCCTTTCTCACAAATTTCGATATTCAGTTACACCTCAACAAGCTAAGATATACTGTATTATGCAAACAGTTTTGATTATTATCACTGAATTGCAGTCAAGTGTTGAATCATAAACCTATGACTAATAATATTGTAACGTGTTTGGAGTAAATACTTCCATGGCAACGCAATAACGGTGGGCCGTTGCGTAGACAATGCCGAAACAGCGTTTCCCCGGAGGTGAACAACAGAAGGCCGTTGAGTACCATATTTTACTGTCTCATATTTGAGACTTCCTTCTCTGTCCAGACTCAGACATCTAGACAGAGAAGGAAGTCTCAAATATGAGACAGTAAAATATGGTCGCGAGTCTCAAGGGACTCGGACCCGGGAAAGACTGCGCTGGCAAGGGCCAGCAGCATATACTCCTCTCGTTAGAGAGGACGCCCCACAAAAGCAAGACCGTAAATGTCAAACAGTAATAAATATCCGATCATGAGCCCCATACTGACCGACTGACCGTCAGTCGCAATGTGACTTCGATTTCGACTTCGACTTCGACTTCGACACAATATCTCTGACAAATGACAGACCCGACCTCTCGTCAGAGAGGGCGCCCCAAATGGACAGGACAGCAACTTTCACAGAGAAGAAAACATCTGGTTGGGGCTCAACACCAAGACAGACAGACTGACTGACCGTCAGTTGCAACATGACTTTGACTTTGACTTCTGCTACGACAACACAGAATTAATTAACCTTCATACACGACAGTCTCTCTCTACTACTCTCTAAGGAAGACTGCAAATATTAGATTTTGGAGCCATATTTTAAGCCGTAAAACAGGTATCAGTACAATATAACCTTTGCATTTTGCACACAGGGGGAACAATGGACGTACCGTACATGAAACACAGTAGATTCAATAAGGAGCAACGCACGGAGGGAGCAGAAAGTCATCGTATAGTCAGTCGGAGGGTAAATTTCTATTTCTGTTCGTTAATTACTTCAATAAGATACATTCAGTAATGTATTTGAACCCAAGAAAGCGGGAGATTTCCAAGATTACGTCAGTGGTACTGACTTCCCTATTCGATGCTTACATAAATACTGACAATGAAGGAACTCCCTGGGGAGCTGATTACCTCTGGTTACGTCTATAGCCATGTGGTTAAGCTACGCTAACGGTTAGATTACGACCTGTTCCAGAATATTTTTCTAAAGTGTGAGAGTGGAGTAGCTGTAAATCATTGGATGCATCAAACGCATATCCGTAACATGTTTAGCTCATTACAGGTATCTAGGAGTCTGGCACTCTAAAATAAAGGATCAGTACAGCTGAAATACAAGATAGTTTTTAGAAGCTGTCAGTTATACAATTAATTTTAACCGACTTAAGATGAAATATTTGCTTCAGACTAAGTTAAATAAAGCCGGCCACGATAGCCGAGCGATAAGACATGCAGTGTCTTCGCTTACTCGGAAGCCGGGATCGTGGGTTCCAGTCCTAAACATTGCATCGATGTTTGATGTGTGCATGCTTTTATTCTGTGTTTGTGTTGTTCTGTACTTATGTAGAGGTTTTGCGACGAGTTGAACACCCTTCCAAGGAGTCCTACCGTCTGTAAATGATCATGAAGCTAAAAATCAGAGGCCAGGGCCCAAGAGGGCTGTACAGCCAGTGAAAAGAAAAATAAGAACGGTATTTGTTTCTGTGTTGGTTACGTAGAAAATGTTATCGACCATTGTACTGTGGGCCGCAAGTGCGATTGCGTGGTGTTGTGCGTAACGCAGTGAAGTATATGGTAGTGTGGGAAGTGCCATGATGGACTTCTACTAATTTACATAACCAAACCTCACTCAACCTCATTAATTGCTCAACCAAACTTCATCGGAATTCGAATCTGAAACCTGAGGCGGAAGAATCCTCACTGGTAGGAACCACGGTCCCTGGAAATCGAAGTTGGTGTTTCAAGTTATTAACGTTTCAGAATAAAATGTTGCCTCCATCTTCAAGGTAGAAAACTTACGCTTTTACTGAAGGAAAGAGACAGTAATTTCTTTTGAAATATTTATAAATATATACCGGATTTCACGGAGCCGCATCCCAGAAGACAGTGTTTTTATAGTGACCGCAGTAAGAACCTCACATCTCTTCAGAATTTTGTTCAAAAGAATGCATTTGGTTTGAGGCAGAGATCTGCCGGCTTAGCTTGGTATCTGCTATTCAGCACGGCAAAGAAAGACATGGAAGTTGCTCGCAGACACGCCTGCCTGCTGTTGGGGGCTAGGAAGAGAAGTGGTTGGTACGGATGAGAGCGCTCCGCGCGGCTTTGAAATATGCATTCACCTGTCACGTGATGTAGATTGTCGGTGTGGATCCAAGCTCAATGAATCCTTCATAAGCTTTAAGCGTGGCTTACTCCGACTGTATACGCTCCTTTGTTATGTAGACACACACATGGATGCTGTTATTCTGTAGTCAGTAAGAGGAAGGCTTCTAGATAACTGAACAAGAGGAAGATGAAGGAAAAGAGATAGAGAAGTATGTAACTAAAATGAGCCCTAAAGGGATTGAAAGATAAGACGGGCTTAAAAAATTAGTTTGGTTTAAAGTATAAAGGCAAGCATCCTTTTACCTGGCTATCCGTGGAAGAAATATAGAATATTCTAGACTACACAAGCATCGTAATGTTTTCACAGTCACTGAAGGAAATTTGTATCTGCTGTGGTAAAGAGTGGCATATATTGGATGTCTCCGAGGTAGAGGTACTAGACTGAAGTGAATTATTAAGGAAGTTTAATATCACATTAATGTTATTATTATTATCGTTTTACAGTCAGTGGTTGGGCCTTGGCCGCTTTTTCAGTTCCTTGATCTTAAGTACAGAAGGTAGGACTCCTTGGACGGGGGATCAGCCCATCGCAAAGCCTCTCTCCCTACACACAGAACAACATAAAGACAGATTAAACACACATACTACAGACATTCATTTCTTGAATGGGATTCGAACCCACGATCTCAGCTTTCAAACGAGCGAAGGCAGTTCATGTCCTAGACCGCACTTCCATTGTGATCGACGGAGGAAATTATGAACAAGGATTGGAATCATGTTCAGAAGCTGTACCGGAACACTTGCCTGTAGCTCTAAGAGCCGTGATTACATTTTTCTTTATTGCTAGTGGGGTGGGACTAAGTCCCTTGTACTGCGGCCACTTCTGGCCTATTGTACCAGCACCAGATGATAGGTGAGGGTGATTGTGGAGCAATTGGTGGAATGAAGATTGGCAGAGGAAACCGAAGTACTCAGAGAAAACCTGCCCCAGCGCCACTTTGTCCACCACAAATCCCACTTGACTAGACCCGGGATCGAACCCGGGCCGCCGCGGTGGGAAGCCAGCGACTAACCGCTTGAGCTATGGCGCCGCCTCTGATTACCACATTACTACACTAGTAACTACATTTATTTTATTTAACGTAAAGTAACCTGCCGATGGCATACGTATATTTACATGCGATTTTTCGTATTCAATATTTCCATTAAACTTTCACATCAATAACATTTATTCATCATTAATTCATTACGTTCTTCAAAATATAAAACTCTCAGACGTTAGTCAAGGCCTATAGGCTCTTCAGTACTACGCGTGTTCCTCATTCCCCTAGGCTTAACGTGACGGGAAGTTTCGCGTGATCGGATCACCCCGAGAGCTATGCTGGCGGGAGTGAAAGCTGCTGGTAGGGTCACCTTTTCTAGAGAAGTCGAAGGGTATGAACCCCTATAGAGATAATTCTTGATCCTCCATGTTGGTGTTTTTTCGTGAGGTATCATCCTAATATGAGAAAATAACGTACGAGTATGATAAGAAGCTAGCGATATGTCTTAGAGGAGGTCAAGAATCGCAGAGGGCCTTACAGGCAACAGATAATTAAGTAACTAATATTTCTAATAACTATGCTTTTAATACGGCATACACAATGGTTTTATCGGATTAAAATACCTCCTGTAATATCGCCAATAATCTAAAGCTACACTCTCTCTAGCCCTGTTGGATATCCTATTTTCCTAAAAAATAATAAACTAATAATACAAAATTACTGGGGTTTTGTACTTTTTCCAACGTCCTGAATTTTAGGTAATAGAAGATACGAAGTTTCGGAAACTGGATCTGTTTCCGTCTTCAGGTGAGAAATGAAGACATCTACTCAATTGGGCCCGTTAGAAAGAGCTAATCTCAGTCACTAGACAACTCCTGTCTGATTTATCCAGTTATTTCAACACATAAGACTAGTCTAGTCCCAAATGAGTAGGTGTCTTCCTTTCTCACTTGAAGACGGAAACAGATCCAATTTCCGAAACATCGTGTCCTCTAGTACCTAAAATTCCTGACGATGGAAAAAATCCAAAACCCCAGTAATTTTGTGTCATCCACCATCGTCAGAACCCTTTAGAACCTACTGATAATACAAATTTTAAAGTTTTGAAATTTCCAAATTGATGACTGTTAAGACTGTAGTTTTCTAGTTTTGAAAGTGCTTAGATTTATAGGTGAATGTTAACGTTTCGAAGGAAGATGCTTCATCCTTTTTCATGTTTGAAGTGTTCGTGAATTTCTTAAAGAATCTATTTCCATGAAAACGTTCCTGAGTTGGTGCTGATAGTGTACACTGAGTGGCGCTAGTTTCGTTAGGTCTCTCATTACTGATGACGCGGATTTCATAAGTACCAGGATGAAGGCAGCTTGAACGGCTTTCCGAAAGTATCAAAATAAAGATGCAACATCTCTTACACTACTGTCGCCCTTTACAGAAACAAAAAACACAGAGGCAAACACGCATCATTCAGTAGGACGAAGAAGAAACGCACTTGCTTCGAGTCTCTGGAAATTATTACATCAGGAGTTTGTTAAAAGGAATATAAAACATACAGGTGACCCCCGGGCTTACAGCGGTCCGATTTATGTTCCCCTCCTCCCAATTTATGACCACTTCTTTATGCCAGATTTACGTTGAACTTCCCCCCTCCCCTAACTTTCGTCTGCGACTCGTATTTATGATCTCACGCGACGATCATGATGACACAGACCAGTTCCCCCCATCATCACAGAGTGCAACTTATGTAATATGAAAGAATTGAACTTTTCTGATATGAATGTTTAAGGTATGTATATTTATTTATCTCTGTATCAAATCTATGTGTTCGTTCATTCGTAAATATCTGCAAAGGTGTGTAGAGAGTCACTTAGTCTTACTTTATTATCTTAGTCAATTTTGATGATTTTAGAGTATATAATGGGTTTCCAAGGCGTGCACTGCCTTCGCTCGCTCGGAAGCCGGGATCGTGGGTTCGAATCCCACTCAGGGCATGGATGTTTGTGTGCGTTTTTCTGTGTGTGTGTACAGGTTGAGGCCTTGCGACGAGCTGATCACCCGCCAAAGGAGTCCTACCGAATGTCTAAGATCTAGAAAAACCGAAGTGAACGGAGAAGTTCATGGAGGTAGGCCTAGGCTCACTGGGGCTGTAGTGTCAAGGAAAAAAAATGGTTTTCCAAGACTGTGACTCCAATTTATAACATCACGCTTATGAGAAATATGGATTCGATTTACATGAAGGCTTTCCAGGGAAAAATTATGTCATAGATAAGGGGGTTGTTTGTATTAAAGAAATTACACACATAATAAAAACTTTATTCCCTATCCGATCTCCTACTTTTTCGAAATTGCAAACAGGTCACAATTATTTTCAAAACAAACGCAACATTTGAAAAGGATATTTTGTGTGGTTCAGTATCATAGACAGAAACACATTAGACGTAACTTACACAAGTTCAAGTGTGTCTGTGCTGGTTTGGGTATAGAGAGACCGCATTACTATATAGGTAACAGACAGACGTACAAGTAAATTTGAACACATAGTGAGAGATACATAATAATTTATTTTGCAGCCACTGAAATTCAACGACAGATCTACGTACATATACACTATATTCAAAATAATCTATTAAAATATACATTACTTTTCGACGGTCTAACCTGACGATGGCACACACGAACTCTACTAATGGCATCTATTACGTCCATAAATTATCGAATACTTACATAGATGATATTGTCACGTGTGTGGGTGACTAAAGACGGGGTTCGGATTGGTTATAGGATTTGTTGACCACCTACATGTCGTAACTATAATTAATTATTACACTGTTACTGATTTTCACAATTTACAATCACTCCGCACTAATCTCCTCCGTCTATTTCCACTAGTCCTCACTATCCGTTTTCTGGCGATGGATTTATAACGCAGGAACTGTAAAAGTCTCTCTAAATTACACACTCCAAATATCACTGCACTACAGCACATATAAAGTTTTCAAAGCACACGTGAATTTTCACAGGCTGACCTCTCGTATTCTTCTGTACTCCTCGCTCTGAACATACAGCTCACGGCTTTGTTATATAGCGGCGAAACGGACATGAACCTACAGTAAACACATATCACATGATCGCTATCCAGCCAGCCTATTGGAGCGTCGGTGGGATCTACAGGAAACGTAGATTCCTCTATTATTAGATAACCTAGCAACGGACTGTTAACCAAGAATCTGTCTTCGCGGGAACTTATTTACCAACCCGTTGCCTAGCAGTGGGTGTACATGTAACAATATCTTGCAAAAATAAACACATTCATGCACACATAACTTAGACATGTAGGTCTACATGACTACTCACCGTATATTCACACACACACACACACACACACACACACACACACACACATATATATATCAGTAGTCAGATGTAGTCAGATTCATAGATTTGTTATGAACACTGCGAATCGGCTCGCTCAGAATTCCGCTCACCCCCCTCCTCCAGCTTACAGAATTCTTCTACCTCTCTCTCCTGAGATTCCTTTGGGAAACGCGGCCAGCATTTCTGGACGGAGACTCTCATCTCTTGGAGAACCTGACGGCAAGTTGTTGCGAGGTAATTAAATTATGTAGATGGCTTGCCTCCATATTGTGAGTGTAACAACAGCAGCAAGTTGGTTGGTTACTTCTGACAGCTCGCCAGGTTAAGTTCGAAGAAGCAACTCATATCCAAGTGTAATAACTAGGAGTTTCAAGCCGGCGCACTAGAAAGTATTGCAGAATTTATTTAGCTGCTGCTGTTGTTACTTAAACATGTCTACCTGGAATATTTCCTGAGAATGGGATAAATTGTAATACGATTTTAGTTCGCGTTATTTAAAAACTCCGAATACGGTACCAGGATTGTAGATCATTTCGGCTTCAGGAAGTTCCGAATGCCTAATATTGTGACATGACGCCTGAAAGCCGAAATAATTCATTACTAGGCAACGGCTCGGTAAGAAGTTCTCCAAAGAAAAGAACACGCACTCAAAAATAAAAGAATCCGTTTCTAAGTAACGGATCGGTAAACACACAACAATGGAAAAGGTGTTTTGTGTTCGGTCCATGCAAATAGGTTATGAAGAAAAGTTTACTTAATTGTCGGCATTCAAGTTCCGGAGTTCTAAGTGAATAGTTAGTCGATATATGTGCTCTGCAAGGGGGACTGAGAAGATGGCTCTATGAGTTCAGGTGTGGAGTGTTAATAAGTGGACAGCGCCGTGACCACGAAAGCTGAAGTATCTCCATTGAGTTAAATCTGTTGCCAGGATAAGACTAATAGTCTTATCTATGGTCACACATCCCTAATACGTGAAAACTGAACGATCAGTTTTTTTTATTGCTAGTGAGATGGGACTAAGTCCCCTGTACTGCGGCCACTTCTGGCCTACTGTACCAGCCCCGGATGATAGGTGAGGGTGATTGTGGAGCAATTGGTGGAATGAAGATTGGGAAGGGAAACCGAAGTACTAGGAGAAAACCTGCAGCAGCTCCACCTTGTCCACCACAAATTCCACTTGATCAGATCCGGGATCGAACCCGGGCCGCGGCGTTGAAAAGCCAGCGACTAACCGCTTGAGCTATGGCGCGGTCAAACGATCAGTTAGTAGCCGGCCAGTCAGTATCAATGTTTTTTATTTTACTTCGTCCATCGACCGGTATTCTAAAGAACACAAAGTTTCGGAACCCGGATCTGTTTCCATCCTCAGGTGTAGGGGTGGGAGACACGTACGCTGTTGGTTCCGTTAGAAATCCAGTCCTGTCCAGTGAGTGATGTTAGCTCTTTCTCAAGGTCCCAACAATGTAGGTACCTCTCAGACCCTCACCCGAGGACGCAAACAGACCCAGTTTCCGAAACGTTGTGTTCTTTAGAATATCGGACAATGGACAAAGTCCAGAAATCCAGCAATCCCGAATTCTACGCGTTATCATCAGAACACTTTAGAATCGATTTGCCACTCAGTACTTATCAGTAAATGTCCAAAGAAAAACCAATGTTTGTTTTGAGACACCTTCAGTTTTTACGTTCAGTTTTAATTTCAATTTTTGTTTCTAAAGCCACTGCATGAGAAACATACTTATGACATTTAGTTGAAGAAAATAATTAACGTTCATAAAATTAAATAATTGCAAATGGAAATTAATAAATAAAAATTTTAATCCTATCTCGATTTTGTATGAGTGCAGAAGAATCGTACGATTTCTGCCCGACTCAGCAACGGAGCTGCGTCTGTGTGATCTCGCTTTAGTTCCATAAATACAGGGTGTCGGGATGAAAGGTATCCAAAATAAAAAAATATATATCTCGGAAACTAATTGTCATACACGTATCCGGTTTATGTCATCGGAAAGGAAAACTCTGAAAGGTTTTTTTTTCATACCCGATTTACGCGCATGCGCCGCCACATTTCTGCCACCATGTTAGAAATCACCTGGACAGAGAGCTGGCTGGGATATGAATTGGTAGAGGTTGACCAATCGCTTGGCCTCCTGGGTCGCCAGATTTGACCGCAATGGATCTTTTCTTGTAGGGTTATGTGAAGAGCATTGTCTACCAGGTTAAGATCAACTACCTGCAACACCTGAAAGCCCGCATAAATGGACGCTTTGGCTATGGTAACACCAAATATGTTTCAAGCCCGAATAATTGTCGTGCCACCAAGGGAGCCCACATTTAAATTTATTGAGAAAGTTCTATACGCAGGAAAAAAATTGATAGTTTCCTTTTGTAATGGCGTAACCCATTAATGTGTATAATAAATTCTTTCTGAGATATTTGGATACCTTTCATCCGAACATTCTGTATTTAAGCGTTTATTTCAGAGAACCGAATGGAAATGGCGAAATTGAATAGACCCCCCAAAACCGACGGGAAATACACCACTTACCCTTCCGTCTAGACTGACACAGAATATATATAAGTCTCATCAAAGTCACATATTTCGTATTTCGTATGCTTCGAGCCCTTGTCTAAAAAATGTAGACGCTAGAAGGAATTACATATGACACGTTTCTGTTTAAACGATATGTTTACAAGATAGAAAGGGAACAATGTCCCGATATTCTCCTAGTAGTAACTATCATCTTCTGGGATATTACGCTCTGTAGCTTAGCAGATTGTTTCGTGGGAATAGATTGCTTCCATCTTCAGAGCGCTGCTTCCTGCTTGCTTCTTCGGCTTATTCTTCGACTCTGAAAATAGAGGCTGAATGTTCCTCCAAAACGTCGGTAAACTTCTGGTAAATTACATGACATAACATCCTCACAGAACTCATCAGACCCCTGAAGCTGCGAGATTCCCTCTGAACTTTCAATGAAACATCAACTGCATCTACACTGTAAACTGAGTGAGCTGTAAATACTACACGGTATAAGCTGGGCCCAGCCTTCTAGAAATTTTAGCTCTGAAAACAAACAATGTTTGAATTCTAATTATATTTATCAAATGCTTTTTTTTTTTTTGCTCGACTCGGACGACATATCAAATACTAAGCCATATGTTCTCAATATCTGTAACAGCAGTCCACGGGAACTTGTTGAGTATTGACCTATAGAATCCTTCAGCTGGCCGTATGAATGTGCTCTGTTACAGAAGCGTAATGATTCAATTCAATTCGTTATTATTTATTTACTTACCAACTTAAAGAGCCCAGAAGCCAATTACAAAGTTAGCATGAGTAAGAAGAAAGTAATAATAGTAAAGGTAAAGCTAACCTTGTAACAGGCCGTGAAGGCCCATACGGTTGAGAGATGTCAAGGCTTCCACATTTTCTATACAATCGGCTCACAGATGGCGGTGAGGTTGTCAGCCTTACGTTCTGGCCGTCATTTACCCTCCAGGAAGTACTCATTTATGTTAGAGGATGAGTCGACCCCAGGGCCATAGTGCGGCTGGAAGGATTAGGTAAATTGAGAAATCCAATGGCCTCATCGGATTTGAACTTGCAACCTTCCGGCTTATAACATAGTGCCTCAACCGACTATACTATAATAATAATAGTAACAATAATAATAATCGTCAGCCAATTTCAATTCAGGATTAAATTATAAAATTATGAATCGTAGCGACAATTGAATGATTCCTCGGATGGGGGAGTGGCCTATGTAAGGTGTGTACCTACACAGGACAATACAAGCCTATAAAAACAGGGACATGCTCCGAGTGGGATCGAGCCCATGATCTCAGTATGCAAGGGATGGAAGGCAGTGCCCGCCATGATATCGTGAGAAGATA
>NW_019725416.1:136935-213132 GCF_002891405.2 Cryptotermes secundus | reverse complement strand
CAAATCGCTTCCGAAATTGTTCTTTCAAATCTGAAATGACTAAATTTGCAAACGAGGAAGGAAATTCTGCTTCACCCTTTTCATGCAACTCTGCACAGTATAGCATATGAACAAAGTTACAAATTTTCACTTGGCTTTCCAGAAGTATCAACTTTGCTCTGAATGCCTTGATAAGTGCAAATAAATCACAGACTAAGTTCTTTTTCACCCTGCAACTTTAAATTCAAATGATTCATATGGTTCACCAGATTAACAAAACTGCTAATTTCCAAAGCCACTTGGTATCTGATAAAAGTGGTTCGTGATGGTTTTCCTCGGTAAGAAATATATCAGTTTCATTCCTGAGCTGAAAGAAGCGCGAAAGAACCTTTCCACAGCTAAGCCATCGAACTGCAGTATAATATGTCAGGTCGATAAGCTCGGAATCACATTTACCAGTACTCATTGGAAAATCTGTTCAATTGGCGCATTTCTGCACAATTCTTTCGCGGGCCGGATAAAATCACGTTGAGGGCCTCATGTGGCCCGCGGGCCGTAGTTTGGGGACCCTTGGTCTAGAAGAAGTGGGAGCCTCAACGTCCCACAACCCTATGGGCCTTGACGCCCTATTACAGCGATATTTTTATTTTCTGCATATGTCACACGATGTGGACGCTTTTTTCACAGTTTCTTAAAGAGCAGGTAAGATGGCCCTTACAGCAGCCACCGGATTGGTTACCCCTATGATAATCAATCCCATGATAAGAGTATAACTGCCACGGTTCAGGGTTTTTCATAGACTGGGCTCCAGAGCATGTCTGGAAGCTGCGGAGTGAATAAAATTATCTTTCCCTACTGGGAATCGAACCCCGATCTTTCATCTCATAGCCCGTCTGTGTACCAGCTGAGCTACCCTGGCTCTATTTATTCATATGAGTGCGTACTTAACGTTTATAGTATGCAAGGAGTCAATTTCGAATAAAAATTCTGCGAGTGTTGTAAAGAAAATTGATTAAAATTGCTTCGGAAATGGGATGACAAGTCACATTTTTTCTGAGAATCACATAAAACATATAAATACGCTTCATGGTCAAAATACAGAGCATTTTTACTGTTAAAGCGCGTGTTACATATGTCAATAAATTTGCTTTGATTGTTGAAACACAACTGCACGCCGCCTCTGATGTCCACGGCTTGGAGAGACCATCTCTAGTATGCATTTTGTAGTTGCAGTGTAGGATCTACAGCAAGATTACAACATGGTAAGGGAAAGAGGGTGCGTGCGGGGGTGAAGGAGAAAACATTAGCGCTGTCCGAACCGGAATTCGGACATCCATTGGTCATCCAAGACTGCTTCTTCGGGTTTTGGTGACAGTCTCTACATATATAGGCATTTCTCCCTCTCTCCGGAAATTGTGTCCACTGAAACTACCCCCTGCCTCTCCCATCCACAATCCCCCTCCTTCAGTCGTTTTCTGTTGCTGTCGTCAGTTCCGGTTTCCGGGGAACGTTCTGCTCTGATCTGTTTCTGCTGCGTTGCTAGACGCCGTGCAGCTCATTCGACGTAGCGGAACGCCCGAAGAGTCTGCGACAGATAGCAAAGCCCCCGACGTCTTGTTTGATACATACAACTGATTCGAAAATATACAAGTCTTCAGGAGTTTTAAGCCTAACGGAACTCTGCTCTAACCAATATTTAACTGAGTAAGGATTCGATTAAAAAATGGGAATTTCATTCACGGCGATAATAATGTATATATATATATTTATTTTATTTCCACGTATCCAGGGCTCCGTGACTAATAATAACGGGTCATGAATTGGATTATTGCATTTATTAACATCATATTTTACAATCTCTCTTAATCACAATCAATTACAATGACTCACAATCGATCTATTGCCGAGGACTCGCTCCACTTTCATTCTCATTCTACGATTGACTTCTGAGTCAAAGTCAGTCACATTGCGACTGACGGTCAGCCAGTCAGCAAATCTTGGTGTCGAACCACATCTGGGTCTCATGGCCAGATATTTATTACTGTTTGACAGTTACGGTCTTGTTTTTGTGGGGCGCCCTCTCTGACGAGAGGATAGGCATGTCTTTTGTACATGCTGCTGGCCCCCGCCAACGCAGTCTTTCTCGGGTAAGAGTCCTTTGGACTCACGATCATATTTTAATGTCTCAGATTTGAGATTTCCATTTTTGTCGCCTCCTACGACTCGCAGGATCACGGTGGAAGTATTCGATCCCGCCTCCGCACGGGTACTGACTTCTGTACTTATATAGTCTCGAAGCGGACACATAGAAAACACATCTTCCTCTATCATTGTACTTGCAGCGCGTTGCATAGTAACGGAAATATTCGTTGTCGCGGGAACGTATTTACATGTTTAGCGACACGTTGCATAGCAGTGGACATGGCGTGGATCACATAGAAAAAACTTATTGCAATACTGTATTGTTGCGTGCGCTTATTTCGGGCGTTGCCTAGAAATGGGTCTACATATCAAAATATATTTATATTACATATAATATTTATGAACTAGTGAAATGCTACATTTGGAGCATTGCTTTGTATGGGGCTGAAACTTGGACACTTAGGGCAGTAGATCAGAAACACCTGGAAAGCTTCGAAATGTGGTGTTGGAGAAGGATGGAGAAGATCAGTTGGACCGATTATGCGAGAAATGAAGAAGTGTTAATTAGAGTCAGTGAGCAGAGGAATATTCTACACAAAATAAGAAAACGGAAGGCTAATTGGATTGGTCATATCTTACGCGGTAACTGCCTTCTAAAAGAAGTTTTTGAAGGAAAGATAGAGGGGCGGATAGAAGTGACCAGAAGACGAGGAAGAAGACGTAAGAAGATGCTGGATGACCTTGGGGACAGAAGAGGATATTTTCATTTGAAGGAGAAAGCTCTCAATCGCATCAAGTGGAGGAACTGTTTTGGAAGAGACTGTGGACCTGTCGTCTTGACAGATTACTGATGAATGAATGAATAATATTTATATATATTGGAGATTAATTAATTTCATAGAAACTTGGAAGAGACAAGATGACGTCACTTGCCACACAGAATTACGGAAATAATCACTGAAACACAGCAGTTTTATCTCTCTCCCTCTTGGCGAAGGTGTGGAGAGTCAAGTTTGATGAATCCAGTTTGTAGCCACTGCTGTGTGCTGCGGCAGCTAGATTCTGTCGTCAGACTTTAAATTCGACTGCAATAAGATAGAGAAGCCATGATAAAGACCAGTCGGTATGGTGACTGGATAAAGGCTGGACGGCCATGGATCGTTTCCTGGCAGAGACAAGAAATTGCTCCCTAATCCAGTGTTCAGACCGGTTCTGGAGCTCACCCAGCCTCTTATCCAATATGTACTGGGAACTCTGGCGGTAAAGCAGCCAGGACGTCAAGCTGACCACTCACTTCCATGTAATACCGAGGTCAGAAATGGTGGAGCTATAACTTCGCTCCCCCATACGTGCTCATGGTTCGGTGTTTAATTAGTTAAACAAAGGAATTTTACCTTTAAATTATCTATATTTTATACTTATATTTATTTTATTCAGATTCATTTTTCACTTTTACCTTTTGTCTCCTGACATTGCACACACACTTGTCGTGATATGAGGCTGCATAACCAAGTTCTAAGGAATTTAATGTTGTACATTTACACGAGGAGCGTCAGTCATCTTAAGAGCCAACAGTTGATCTCTCGAAGCATAAAATTTAAGTCCACTTTACAAATACACTCTGAACTTCATATAAGGTTAAGTGGGTGCCTTCTCTCCGTGACGTAGTGTGTCCTCAAATTGCGGATTAAGGAGGTGTTGAGAATATAATGATAAAGCAGTTGCAGACAACTGACGAGAGGCTGTCCTCCATTTTAGGAATTTAGTTTGAGCTGACATTCTTTCACTGTACGGAATCAGCATATTATGAAACGCTACAGAGGACCTCACACTTGTAAGTAGGGTGCTCAGAAAAATATATATTTGGACCTAAGGGGCTGCAAGTGAGGCTGGAGAATATTGACTTATAATCTATAGTTCACTCTTCACCATATAATAATATTAGGGCTTCTAAAGCAGGGGCGTTAAAGGAGAGGAGTATGTAACTTGAATAAGTAAAAAAAGAAAAGGTGAAGCTATCTCTGCAACAGACTGTATAGGCCCATACATTTATGAGACGTCGAGGCTGCCACAGTTTTCTAGACAATCGGCCCACAGATGGCGGTGTGAATGCCAGCTTTACCGCCGGCAGCCCTTTACCCCTCCTTCACCCCAGAAGATTTCTGGTACTCATTTTCTTTCTTTTCATGATTTCACAGAAACGTGGACACTAAGTAAAGAGAGTTTTTATCTCATTAAAAACCGCGTGACAATTTTGACTCTCTCAGACATACACGTACATATTGAGGTGAGTAGAACCTATGCAGTATACATAATTGTTGCAGAAAGATCTCTATCAGTATGTTATCTATTAAGAATGGGTTTTGGTGGGGGCGGGGGGGGGGAAGTTGCGCCTCTAACTGTGTAGCACACGCCCCTCGTCACGTCATCGTCTGGGACCAGGATGCCTTTAGTCCCCTTTCTACTTTTCAAGGAAGTTATGGATGTGCAAGGGAAAGGAAAGCTATAAGTCAGATCAGAACCGGAAAGAATTCAGCTCTTTAGAACCAGAGGGTGGAAAGCGGGTTGGATGGAAGGGGGTTGAGGGGCTGAAGAAATGAAAGTCGTCGCCGACCTCGACGGCGATACCATGCCAGGGTAGATTGTGAGAGGGGAAGGAGTGCAGAGATGGAGGAGGTGTAGAAAAATTTCCTTCCCTGAAAGGATATAATTTTTTTTTCTTTTTCTTCATCTTAAAGAGGGAGGCTGAAGCAAGAAAGAGGTCAAACTTGTGATGGCGGAGACCTAGAAGGTGGGGGGAAGGGGGAGTGTGTGAAGGGAGAGCTGAAGCATTAGCGTCAACTTTGCGGAAAATTGTAGCCTTAGCTGTGAAAGAGGCTTTCGGCGACTGCAGCGCAACCTGGGTGCTGGAAGTTAGGCTTTGCGAGGTGTGTTTTATATGTTTTAAGGCTTGAGTTACGCTACAGAAAGCCCCAGTTGACGTTAAAATCTAGTTAATATGACGATCTTTAGAGAATTTCCTGTGTATGCCTTCTCTCGGCCCAGCATTGTGTTTTTATGTGAAACATAACTTAGAATATTTCGGTTTTATATAGTTCAGTCTGTGTAGCGATCAGGTTATGAGGTGGAGGGTCGAGGAGTCGCTAGGAAAAGGGGATTTCCCTCTTCTCAATAACGTCCAAACAAACATCTGGGGCCTACCCAACCTCCTCAACCTCCTCAACAATGTGCACCGCGGTCTATTTTCCTAGGGGTTAAAGCGGCAGTAGCGTGAAACTGACCATCCACCTCCATCTAGTACAGAGGTCAAGAATGGAGGAATTATATCTCTGCTCCTCCATACGTCTTCATTGATTAGTGCTTAATTAATTCAAACCCAGGGATAAATTTACCTTTAACATTTACTTCGAGTTTGCATTGAGAACCTGGGTTTCGGCCTCAACTACCGTTAGAATCCTTACTGTGAAGCCTGATAACTCAACCAGCATGGTGACTTGGCTACATGCTGCACGACCGAGAAGACAGGGTTCGATTCTTATCATGGAAAACAGACTTTCCTTCATAAGGCTCAGAAAGGCTGTAAGACCAACTCATCCAACTACAAATGGGTAGCGGATGGTCTTTCCGTGGAGGTAAAGCGGCCGGGACATGAAGCTTACCAGTAATATCCATCTTGTGTCGACGTAGACTCCGTGGAGCTACAGTTCCGCTCCACCATACGTCTTCATGGTCTGGTGCTTAATTAAGCTCTGAGACAACTTTACATTTACTGGTCCTAATTACGAGGGACATAACCTAGAATACTTGGATTTTATTCTCATTACTTTTGTCTCAACCTTAATTAAATATAATAAACCTGTAGCAAAATATGATATGTGTAATTATACAATTTTCCATGGCTGCATATTATGAGTCTTATTTTGTCACTTTTTTTTTTCATTGGCGCTACAGCCCTCATTTGGGTCTAGGCCTACCGCCATGAAACTCTCCGTTCACTTCGGTTTTACTAGATCTTAGACATACGGTAGGACTCCTTGGGCGGGTGATCAGCTCCTCGCATGGCCTCTACCTGTACAAACACAGAAAAACGCACACAACCATCCATGCCCTGAGTGGGATTCGAACCCACGATCCCGGCTTCCGAGCGAGTGAAGACAGTGCATGCCTTAGACCGCTCGGCTACCGTGACCTGATTTTGTCACTTACGAAATTGACAATATAAATAACAATGTAAATAAGCGTATTTTTCTTGCCTGAGCCATTAACCTTTACGGTGAATCGGATATGTCGTTTTAAATATGATAGATACAATTATTTTACATTTTAATGTGTATGTCGTAAGCGCAGTTCATCATTACTGAGTGGATCTTGGCAGAATTATATAAACATTCTATATGATTGATATTAAGACAAAAGGCATCTGGCCTGACAAGAATTAAATGAGCATAAACATGAAATATCTGATTCTATGTGCCTTTAACAAGTATCTGAGGTCGAAAGTTTATCTGATGATGAGTAGCGTTAAGAATGTCTGTTGTGTCGTTAGCATTCAGGTGGAGAAGGCTAAACGTAACCTCAACCTAACTGAAAAGCTGATATTCTGGTAGAGCACTAACTTGTTCTTCTGCATCTTGAGACAGATCATTAATTCCTAATTTATCCTAGATACCAAATTCCTATATGCTATGAAATATGCAATTGCAAATGTATAAATCTGTGAAACTTTGAAGTTCAGTCTGAGAAAACGGAAGGTTATACTTTTTTTTCGAGTTCCTGGAAATGTTCATTTCTCGAAGAGGCGACAAGGAAAGTGGCATCATCACGTGACAGTCGCGTTCATATTGGGGGCGGGTGTGAGAAGACTGGGGCTGGAGGGGGGGGGGCTTTCGCACACTTGGAAGGAAATTATTCGATCACATTTTAATGAGGAAAGTCCTCGAGGCGGGGTATATTTTTTTGTTGTCTCTTTCCCTTCTTTCATTTCTGTCTCTTCTTCTTATCCAGTTCTAAATTTCCTTTCCCCTCTTTAACTTTGCCTTCACATAATTCCTACTCTTTCATCTTTGTCCCACTCGTGAGCTTCTCTCTTCCCGTTTCTTCGTGCTCCTGATGGTATCTCAAGAGAGCTGCAGAGGTGGAACAGAGAAATAAACGAAATGGATTGGAAAGGACTAGACCCTCTGCCTGTTCCTCCCCAATTCTGATTTTCGCATCAGTGCTCTTATACAGAGCTTGGCCGAATCTCAAATATAATTCCCAAGTAGGTAATTCTAGTCCTGGTTAGCTGAACAACGGGGAGACATCCGGAGAAACTTTGTAATGACAAGCCTCGTAATTTTCTACTTTCCTCCTTTCGTCAATTATTATTAGAGCAACCAAATCGAGCAGAGTAGTATGCACGTGACACCTAGCATGAATAGGAAACATAAGATACGCATAAAAATTTTACTCTGAAAAACTGAGTGAAGGTAGACAGACAGACAGATCTATCTGTCTATCTATCTATCTGTCTGTCTGTCTGTCTATCTATCTATCTACCTCTCCGTCTATCTATCTATGGTAAAGGTAACCCTGTACAGGCCCATAGTATTGTGAGACGGCGGGGCTCCAACATTTTCTGGACAATCGGCTCACAGATGGTGGTGAGGATGCCAGCCTTAAGTGCCGCCTTCTTTTATCCCCCAGGAAGATTCCCGATACTCACTTCTGTTAGAGGCTGAGTCGAACCCAGGGCAATAGTGCGGCTGGAAGGATTAGATAAATTAAAAAATCCACCTCATTTCATTCGAACCCGCGACCTTCCGGCTTGTAGCATAGTGCCTCAACCAACTACGCTACCGCGTGCACTGAGTCTTCTATCAAATTATATTATATAATTATATAAGATCAGAGGGCAGAAGTGTGAATAAGTCCAGTCATATGCCCCAACACCTCCAGAAATACTAACAGCAGCAACAATTTTGGAAAATAGTCTCTCTGTCTATAGCAAAGCCGAGACATGAAGCTTCAGAGTGTTTCCGTAGTGTTTCTGTAATAAGCTCATTGTTAAGAGCGTCGAGATGAGATGGTTGCATACCTCGGGCTTTGTGCCCGGAAGATCCGCTTCCCTCAAACACAAACTTTCACTTTACTTTTGAGTGCAGAAGGAGGGAAACAAGGAAGCGTTACTTTGGAAGGAGGTTTTATCCTCAATTCAAACTAAAACAAACTTCTTCTGCGCGCGAGCAAACGCCCGCGACATTCGCAGAGTCTTAACTTATCGTTAGTGTAGCTGATTGCTGGAACCGTAGCCCTCCGGCAGCCGGAGCCGGGAGACAAGAAGAAGATGAGGAACTCAGGAGGAAGACGCTACAGTATGCACCAGGATGATAGTCATTGGTACAGTGTGTTCAGAAATTCAGCAATGAACAATGTAATTTTAGGATATGAGGTCCTCACTACGACCACCTCTGTGGTCTAGTGGTCAGAGTTACTGGCTATAGATCCAGAGGTCTAGATTCGATTCCCAATTTTACCAGATTTTCTGAGAAGTAGTGGGTCTGGAACGGGGTCCACTCAGACTCGTGAGGATAATTAAGGAGCTATTTCAAGGAAATAGCAGCTCCAGTCTAGAAAAACGAGATTATCGGCCATGGGAATTCGTTGAGCTGAACACGCAACACCATCTATCCATAAAGTTGGCACTAACTTCACCGACAAGCGGCGGTCGCTCGGTCGATATAGTTCCCTTGCGGACTAAAACCACGGGTTTTTTTTTTGTTGAGGTCCTCACATCGGTGGTTATGAAGATTCCTGTCTTCTGCTTGCTACACATGCTTTCATGCTGGTTTCTTACCGGTCTTATTCTTCGACCATGAAGATGGATGTAACATGTTCCTCCGAAATGTCTGTTGACTTTCAACGGACTACACGAAGTTATATTCTAAAAGATAGGATCCTTCATAACGTAATTTTTACTCATTAAAAAAGAAAAGGATTTTGAGGCAAGTGGTAAATATTTTTTAAATAGGAAACCAAATTTCTTTATTAAAATCCGCCACAACACAATAACAAAACAGTTGATGTTTAACAGTATTTTGTAGTATTAAATTATTTTAACAATATTATAAACACTACAATCAATGTTATCTTCACACTGTTCCGACTATCATGAAATGATTCAAAATTAGAATAATTCCAAGACATACGCATTTGGATTTGTGGGAACACATATATGTGTCATCCAAATAGCACGGACATTTCAACACAGGCATTTATTTGTCCAAATATAATTAAATCGAAAATGCTGTTAAGAAGTCGCATTGACATGAAGAAAAACACAATATTTCTGCTGAAATTTTATTTTGTTCGACGAATGTACTGAAGTTAGTATTCTAAAATATAAATGAAGAATTCTTGTTTGACTGTTTTAGTGTAATAAATCATCAATTAGTATTTTTTTGTCTCAGAAAATGCATAATCATCACAATTGGTTTTGATGTCTCACTTCACTGGGTCTCGGATAATCTGGACGTTTTCGTTTTCCTGCCTTTCTTTATCTCACTGGCGAATATTCAAGTCTAGTGTCTCTGTCTATTTCCAACACTACCGATTCTTAATTCTGAACAAATTTCAATTATACTCTTATCTTTTCTTTCCTTAGATTTCTCAATGCAATCTTAACAAAGACTTTATTCATATTCAAGTATATAAAAATTAGTTGGAAAGGACGTGCATGGAAGTGTTTGTAGTGTCATGTGAATGATTGAATATAGGCTTGTTTTTTGATTGAAGATTGGAGTTATTGACCACTTTAACACATGACTCGTGACTACAATAATTTGTAGCACCATCGCTGATCTCCACATTTTACAAATCATTACAGCACACACTAAAACTTTTCAGTCTGCTATGTCTTCAGTAGTCTTTTCCTGGTAAAGGCTTCTAACAGTGAAGATTCTTCAACTTCTGCTCTCACTTCTTTGCCCGCTACATATAATAAATCTTCTCTTCACATATTCCCTTATAACTCTCTCTGAACTCTTGCTCCAATTAATAACCCCATTGCGCAGACCTATTTATTATTGTACTCCAATAGTTTCCATGGGAACATATTTGTTTGCGAAGGCGTTACTCAGTAAAAGCTGCGTATACTTTCTTATTAAGAATTTATTGCCCAGCAACAGATGTTTCTTTTGTTGTTCGTTTCGAGGTCGTTACCTAGTAGCGGTTCTATACGCTACAGTAGCTTATTATAAGGTGTAGTTTAATAAAATCTCTCTTAAGAGAATGGTGAAATCCAAGCAAAGTCGCAATAACTTGAACCTCGGTCGGGATTCGATCCGTTGCCCTCAGAATATGAACAAAAAGTGGCAGTCCTTACCTAGTATCGTTAAGATATTGAAATATGGAGTTTACAATGTGCTGACCATGTAACCGAGACACAGAAACAAGGTATGCATGCAGAATTTCGAAAGAAACACTATTTTTAAACGGCCACTTTGAAGACAGATAAAGAAAGGGAAAGTTAGTATTAAATATCGCAGGGAAGCAGGTTTCGACGCATGGAACTAGCTTAGGTTTTTTCCAAAAGCTGGCTCTGATATTATTGGTATTAAATCTTCGGGTTCTGTTTCCAGTGTGGTAGCTGTTGAACAATATCTTTAATTTCATATAATTTTCTTAGCATGATAAACTAGACTACACACTGAAATTGGAGGAATACGAGTTGCACCTTCGTATATTTATTACCTCGAAATTGAAAAAAAAAAAAAAAGAAGACATATTTTAGATCGTGTCTCCTGAATCCGTAGTCATGAATGTAGCTTTTAATTTTAACCACAGTATCCCTTGGATTTTTAAAACGTACTATGAGCAGTATTACACCAACTACTTCAAATTTAACGTACCACAGTTCCCTTTAAACTGTTCTCCATCACCGTACGTAGTACAGTGTATCTGTGCGCAGGTGGCAGCAGCGTCCAATGGTAGAACTCTTAGAAGCCACGATACCTCTGACAAATGTCAAATTCCTTTTACTTTAAGTTTTCTTACCGTACGTACGTACGTACGTACACTAATACTGACATTTTAAATTATCGTGTTCATTTAAAATGTAAAGTAGGTCTATGATACGCATCATTAAACTATAGGCTACTCGAAATAAAAAAATAATAAATGCGAGAGATACATCTTAAGCTGATTTTGGGGTGGGGGGACAGTGTTTACCCGAGGTTGTAGTCGACAGAAGTATTCAGAAACCGCCCCGTCATCCAAGAGTATGCCACATTTCAAAACACATAAATGATCTTTGAACGAACAAAAACATGGTCATGAGTCCCGAAGGGGCCGGAAAACAAGAATGATTATACTGACGAAGGCCAGCAGCAAATTACTGCTCTGCTCTAGCTTCACCTAGTTCAAGAGTAACAATAGTATAATTTTATGTTATTTAAATACGTTTAATCAACTACGTATTTCTCTAACATCGACTGAAATTAGACTAAGTTTATGGTGAACTGAGAAGTAATAGGGAGTCAAAGGTCATAGCCTTTTTCATGATACATTTCGAAAGACTACATTTACTACGAGAAAGCTCAATCAGGATACCTGATGCCCCATTTGGTAGTCGAACCAGAAACCTTCCGAATACAAATAAGATATTCTAGAAATTATATCAAAGGCGTATGATTAATTACAATTTTTAGTTCAGTTTCATCCCCGCGTAGTCAGTTTAGTGCCATACCCGACAGCAGAGATCCAAGCGAAAATACGAATGTTCACTGAGAGGCTGTACCGGTCAGGATCTCCAGGAAGTGTCCGTCTTACTTGTATTGTTTAACTTTTGTTCGCCATCAGAATTTAATTTAAAATAATATTCCATACAGAGAAATATGCATTGCAATTTAAGAAACTACCACGGTTACTATAGTGCATACGAAGTTCACGTATTCATTATGACACGGTTACTATAAAACTCTGTTCCATTTTTGTCACTATCACAATATTTTTCCTACAGATGAAATAATTCGGACGCAGTACGTCAGCTTGGACTAGAACCTAAGCATGGAACAGAAAAATAACAATTGTGCAGGCGCCTTCTTTTCAAGAGAACAGCTCTTTTCTTTGCCGATTTTTTTTTCTACGATGCTCCATTTTGGAGGAACAGGACAGGACAGATAAAATGATGGAGAGAGGAGAGACGGACTTCACAATGTTATGTGTATATACATGTATACATGTGTGTGTGTGCAAACATTTTGTAATCTCGTTGAAATGTAATATTTCGTGCGTAATGCTGGATGTTGGAAAGACTAATAGACCTGCTTGAATAGGATGGTAATATTAACGCTCAAACGATGGACTTGAGTGTTGGCGAGTGTTGGCGAGTGTTGAAGCTTCAACTTTCTGATATAAGGAAGTTAATTGATGTTATTTATTGAACTTTGTGTCCTTGCCCCCTTGAGAGTTATTCCACAGAGTCAGGTAGATAGAAGGCTGGAAGGTAAAGTTGCCCCATTACTTAATTAAGAACCACGCAGTGCAGATGTGTGGGGGAGTGGAAGCGTAGCTCCATACACGCATATCTTAAGCACTAGATGGAAGAGAATTTAAGCTTCAAGTTCCAGCCGCTTTACCCCCACGGAAAAAGGATGTGCTTCCTACTGGCTAGGACAGCGGGTTATTCCTAGCAGCGGCGGAACCTAGAACTTCCCTAAATATGGAAATAGAAGGAAAAGTCCGATAGAAATGCCAAGATTTGGAAAAAAAAAAATAAAAGACTGTCAGTCTAGGATATGGGGCTACAGTCTTTTGGTCAATTATCTGTATATTTTCATCATTATCTGTAGTTAAGACAGATATTACTGAACCTTGAGGTCTAGTACTTAACATTCCTGTTTCGTATTTAGAAATTCTAGGTTTCAGATCTCGATCTAGATACCTTGTATCATGAATTTCCACACTACTTCCAGGCAAACCCCAAAATGGGACCTTAAAGAGTCTATGACCGTTTCCTTCGACATCTTTCCCAAGTTTTATTGATCACCTATAATTTGGACCGCTTCTATGGTCTAGTAGTCAGAGTTCCAGGCTACAGATCCAGAGGTCCAGGTTCGATTCCCGAAGCTACCAGATTTTCTGAGAAGTAGTGAATCTGGAACGGGGTCCACTCAGCCTCGTGAGGATAATAGAGGAGCTACTTGAATGGAAAAGTAGCGGCTCCGGTCTAGAGAACCGAAATTAACGGCCGTGGGAATCCGTTGCTCTGACCACGCAACACCCTCTATCCGCAAAAGTTAGCACTAACTTCGGCGACAAGTGGCGGTCGCTCTGTCGGTATAGTTCGCTTGCGGACTACAGGTCACGGAATTTTTTGTTTGTTTCGCATCCTATCATTTGATGATACGTAGTTTTAGCGATTGAAAGTGTTCTTACATAAACAGTGAATATGTAAATATAATAAAATTTTGCACGACTACGCAGTTCGACTCTGTGACAAGAGAATATTTTTATGCCACTTAATATAATTTCTGTTGTTACTGAACAAAAATATTTTGCATTTTTTTACCTATAAACATGAAAGACAATTGAAAATTTTCCACCTATCGACTGGATGATGATGATGATGATATATCATTCCCTTACGGTCGCTTTCTCAACGTTTCTTCTCTCTAATATTAATCACCATTAGCAAGGAACATACGATTTGGTGCCAAGATCAGTGACGTCATGAACCTATTCGACTCTGACCTCTGTGAGATTCCACAAGTTTCATTCCTTTTGGTGTTTCTATGAAAGTTGTCAACATGTCCAGTAATATTTCAAGCCTTCCGCCACTCGTGAAAATGCATTAAAAGCAATGTAACCATGTGAAGCGTGAAAATCATCATAAGTAGACAATATTTAAGAAGTAAGTTCCTACCTCTCAGAAAACACAATGATTTTTCATTACAAAGATCACCTGTTTAATATCTTTAGGAAAATAGTCGCTGTTTATACCTGTTACGTATATCTATGAAAAATTGAGGCGTAGGAATGCAGAACTACGATCTTGTGATAAGATTTTACTTTAAGTGCTTCAGATGTGGTTATATTTAGAACTACTATTAAGAACAGCGTGCAGTTTACTTACTATTTTTATTCACTCTCATGACAGTGTAAAATGACTTCTCTTTGTCTAGTATGTTGTCTCATTTCATTGCAGATGGAAAAGCGAATGTATAATTCAAAGTGTTATCAAATTTGAATTAGACATCAAATTTTAAGAAGTGGAGAAGACAGATAGCATAAAAGTTCATCCTAGCAAAGCATTTTAAAATTAGATCTTTATGCTCAGGTTTGAAAGCAGAATAATTGTGCTCATCAGCTCTCTTATGTTACCTGTTCGTCGTATCACTCTTCAAAACATCCGAACCTATCACAATCATTCCAGAAAAGATCAGCACTTGGCCAGCTTAAAGGAAATTTCCATTTACTATTACAGGAAAATTATGACGCGTACTGTTGTGCAGTGCTGCGCCATTTGTTCAAGCTTGGACGTATTGTTAAAGTTTAAAGGATTTCTCCTTTTGCCTATGAACACATACTCGTAAGAAAAGAAACTTAACTGACGTCCGACAAAGCGAGTTTTATTACTGCCCGTATAGATTAAAGATTAATGCTATAATTGTTATAAAACAACTCTAGAGAACGTGGGGTTAGCCATATAAATCCACTCATATGGATTCTATCAGAGTTACCAAATTATAAATACGCTCGTATCAAATTTTTCTCTATTTCAGTTTACTTCCTTTTTTCTTTATTTCTTTCTTTTCCTTTCCAATAAAACGAAGCAAAGTAATCTGACAAGTTCTGTGAGAAAAATGCTTTTCTCTTATAGGCCTATATTTCATCGCGTACGTGACTTGATTCAGTAACCCGGAAATGAGTTTAATAACAGGTAAGTACTCCTGCGTACGTTGAGTTAAAGTACAAGCGCTGCCTAAACGCATGAACGAGTTCGTGACAGGGTTGAGTGCACGATCTATCTATCTATCTATCTATCTATCTATCTATCTATCTATCTCTCAACGGCCGCGCCATAACTCAAGCTGTTAATCGCTGGCTTCTCACCGGGACGGCCCGGGTTCGATCCTGTGTCTGGTCAAGTGGGATTTGTGGTGAACAAAGTGGCGTTGGGGCAGGTATTCTCCGAGTACTTCGGTTTCCCCTGCGAATCATTATTCCACCAATTGCTCCACAATCACCCTCACACATCATCTGGGGCTGGTACAATAGGCGAGAAGTGGCCGCAGTACAAGAGACTTAGTCCCACGCCACTAGAAATAAAAAAAAAAATCTATCTACCTACCTACCTACTTACCTATCTGTCTATCTGTCTCACTCCAAAATTTTTCTTGATAAGAGAGAATATCGGAGTTCTGTTTGAAGAAGGTGATAAGTAGAACCACAAGGCTCGTTATTCTGAATGCAATAATAGAGGTCCTTTAATAGCAGCACAGGATTTTAGTACAGGGCTATTATAAATGATTCATTCATTTTTAAAACGCTATATTTTCCAAAGCATTACACCTACAAATATGATTGATATATAAAAAGAACCGCAAACTCACAATGTTTTCTTCACACTCTACAAATGATCTATGTGTGCCTCTCGGGTCACACCACACATGTCCAGGCCCTAGTCGAGCTCGTTCAACATATTTTGTAGCATCATCCTGTCAATGGTCATCACTGCAGCATCGATGCGTTCCCTCAGCTCTACTAGTGTTCTTGGCAGTGGGGGTACGTAAACACGATCCTTAATGTACCCCCAAAGGAAGAAGTCACAAGGCGTTAGGTCAGGTGATCTGGGGGGCCAAGTGAACAGAGCTACGTCATCCTCACCAACACGCCCAATCCAGCGATGCCGAAGTTCATTGTTTAGGTAGCGACGAACATTGCCGATACCACCGCAAAATGCTTTGTTTACATGGCGGTTCTTTTCTGTGCTCTGNGGTAGCGACGAACATTGCCGATACCACCGCAAAATGCTTTGTTTACTTTCCGTACTCTCTTTTGAATGCGGGTTGCACTGCTATAACAGACGAACATCTCGCATATTCCAACAAAAAAACTCTTTTCTTGCTTTGTCGCAATTTTGTAAAGGCACTGAATTCTTGCTGCCAACTGGTGCATGTATTACAAACATCGTGAGACTACGGTTATTTTTGTATATTAATCATATTTGTACGTGTTATATTTTGGAAAATATAGCATTTTAAAAACGAATGAATCATTTATAGTCGCCCTGTATTTGATACTTGGGAGACAGAAATTCTGTTACTCGTAGGGGCATGCCTTCAGCGACCGTTGAGATCACGGAAACCTATTATCTTCCAGCTAAAATTAATTAAGCAGCTGGCAATTATTCATCTGATCAAGGAAGTTACTATTACTGCATACTTTGTCACCTCATTTTTAAAATTTTCTTTTGATACTTTTATTGAAATAGCATTCTCTCTCTTATTCTAAAATTTCTCAAGTACTCCCTAACGAACTAACTGATCGACTGATCCAACCAGTTAACGAAAAAAACTATTAGACTAATCAGTCAACCAACCAAATAGACGCCTACTTATTAAACCAACGTTGCACGAGGTTCCTCGAACCTTTAATAGGTATTTAAGTACATGTTAAAACCCAAGGACTCAATGTAGTTCACATCTTAACAGCTTGTTCTTCTGAGATTTATTTTAATATTATCCTCTCATGTCCGTTAAAATTTTCACAATTTATCTATTTATTTGGCTTTGTGAAATAATTTACCAATTCCCTCGCTGACGTCACTAGGGCAAGGCTATGTATTAAGACAAATCAACACTACGAGTACTTGCGTGAATTGCTACAGTAGCCCTATTCTCATTTGAGAGAGAATTAACAGACGTTGATTCTAAATTATTGTCGGTGTTTCCGTTTATAAAGCACGAAAATGCCAACAATAATTTAGAATCACTCTGTATACTTTGTATATTGACATGTATTGATATCATATTTGAGAAGCGTAGTGCCTCGTGACATTACCAGATATTTGGTGTGACGCGCGCAGAGATGACCACACGGTTGCGTTGTCCACATTCCAAATGTTGATGACATTTAAATTTTACTTACATTACTTGTGTTTATCCATGTTTTTTTACATTTTGAGCCGTACATCACTAATTTCACGGTACCGACGGCATTATTCACGGGCGACAAGCCGCCTTCTTGCCACTGTAGTTATGGCCGCTCCACATGTGTTACCTTATGCTATGGATTAGGCCGGTTCTATAATAATTATCTATACTTCACTAAAACCTAAACACAGCCATTTTACATAATATCGATTCGATTTATATTTTAATTTTTCTCCCGAATTTCGTTAAATAATAGTGATAAATTATAATTTATACTCTTACGCGATAGAGTAGTTGGTTAAGGGGCTATGCTACAAGCCGGAAGGTCTCAGGTTCAAGTCCCGATGAGGTCATTGGATTTTTTTTTCAATTGACCTAATCCTTCCAGCAGCACTATGGCCCTGGGGTCGACTCAGTCTCTAACAGAAATGAGTACCAGGAATTAATTAAATAATTTTCCTGGGGAGTAAAGCGAGGCAGGCGCGTAGGGCTGACAACCTTACCGCCATATTTGAGCCGATTGTCTAGATAATGTGGGACCCTCAACGTCTCAGAACCCTATGGGCCTTCAGGGGCTGGTACAGGGATTGCTTTACTTTTTACTCAAGCCCCATGTCCAGTGGGTACCGGGGCTTGAAATTGACCACTTACGTCTACCTAGTTCCAAGGTTAAGAAAGGTGGATCTATGCCTCTACTCCCCTATACGTCTTTAAGTCATGGTACTCGATTAATTAAACAGTAAGACCTCTTACTGGAAAGGTAAAGGCGAAGCTATCCCTGTACCAGGCCCTGAAGGCCCATAGGGCTGTGAGACATCTAGTCTCCCACATTATCTAGACAGTCGACTCTCAGATGGCGGTGAGGTCAGCCTTAAGCGCCGGCCGCCCTTTACCCACCAGGAAGATTCCTGGTACTCATTTCTCTTAGGTGCTGAGTCGACCCCAAGGCCATAGTGCGGCTGGAAGGATTAGGTCAATTGAAAAATTCCACCTCATGGGGACTCGAATCCGCGATATTCCTGTTTCTACGCTAACGCGTACTGCTATGTATATAGCTTTTACGGCATTGATATAATTTTATGACAATATTTACGTAACTTGTTTCATGATCTGTGGCCCTGTGGGCGGATGCGACTCACTTGCAGCCAAAGATTTGTACTCCTGCTCCATATTCAGAAGATCCTGGTTTCAAGTCTGGACCCAGAGACCCACTATCTTATCCACTTTTTGTGGTTTTACCCAGTGTTACCAGACAGATGTTAGGATTGTAAGTGTACTTCAAATCAGACTACTACCGCTTTGTTCCATGTTATTTTACAGTTTAATATATATTAATCAATAATTCGACTCTATACAGCGTTACATATTTATAATGTTGCCAAATAATGAGAAAAAATAAAGGAAATACCATATTCCCCTAAACCTTTTCATATTAAGTTTTATAAAAAGGTACACGCTATATAATCTTGAAATTCGTTACAGAAATATTTATGGATTCTTTATATTAATTGACTTTCTCTCATAATATATTTCTACATAGATTTTTGTATGTAATTTTCCTTCTATGAGACTAATCTCTTCATCAGTTTTGATAGGAAATATTTAATACCGCCATGAATTTATGTCTCAGACATGTAAAAATAAACCAGTATCTTAAAAAAACAACATTATGTATATTGACATAAATTTAATACATTTTTACTTCAGAGTTTATGAGAACATACAACCTATGTATATAAAAATTAACTGCATTAACGTAGAAGGACAAACCAGACCAGTTAACAGAACTGTCGCTGCAGAGACTTCTGCACGGTGTAGAAATTTCCTTCAACCGTTGGAAGTACAAAACAGCGAATTTTCTTTACCACAAGAAGTATAATCGAAATTGGACCAAACCGGCAGCCTTACAAGATATTCAATTAAATCGGCTTTTAATATAGTTGCATATACTTTTAGTATGAAGTTATATTATATTGACATAAATCAAAATGTGACTCCCAAAATTCTAAAATACAAAATCTATATTTTTGACCGGAGAGAATAAAACGTAAGTCTTGTCATTAAACAAATATATTTCTGCCGATTCTTTGTCACAATGTATTACGGCGGTGGAGTAATGCGGTGTTTAAAAACAATTCNTCCCCCCCCCCCCAACCCTCCTTGTTGTTTGTCATGTGAAATCTGCTTCACCAATCCATGCTCATCAGTTAAACTTGTCTCTCCGCCACGTTATTGTACATTCTATATGGCATTCATCTGACATGGCGGCCTTGGGATTTGAGATTTATATCCCAGGTAACACCGCGTGCAGGCAGTCTGAGAAAAAGAAGAGTTACGTACAGCGTATAACCCGCCCTATTGCCCACCTACCGGTCCACCTACCTTTACTATCCCGTTGTATAGGCAGTGAAATGACATACGAGTTTATATAAATAATGTGCAAGAAATGTCAAATATTAATTCAAAATTGTGCTACAGCAAGAACGGAAGGTAGAAATGGAGGCTTAATAGAGTCATCTAGAAAACGAGTCACGAGAACAATGAAAAATAACACAAAAGTTTTAATAACATATTCAGTGAAACTTTAAGAAACTTGAAAACACACGGCTGAAGCTTCATGAATGAACTTAGAAGAGTTTTGAAATGTCAAGCAGTGCTTACTTACTTACTCATGGAGCTGAGCCCTTCTTGAGGAGGTGCCAATTCTGCAGCTACTCAAGAATTTTCCAGCATTTTATGGAACCCGAAGGTTTATTTCCGTGTTCACAAGAGCCCTCCACTTGTTCATATTCTGAGTCAGATCAATCCAATCCATACCATTCCATCATATATATCTAAGATCCATTTTATTATTGTCCATCCACCTACGCCTTGGTAATTAGAAGCTGTAACAAAATTAAATTATTTATATTCGGATGAAGTTAGTGTAGAATTTCGATTAGGGAGTCGGATGCATTAATTAAAATTATTGTTGTTTATCTCAATTATAAATAAGTGTTCCCAGAAATCGGTTTCGACCGCTTCGTATGCCACTCCCTCCTTTCTGTTACCATTTCCTCATGAGCCTCACATCGAATGTTGAGCTAAATATCCTCTACGCATAAAAAAGTAGCATTAAATAATCCAGAATCAAATTCAGTGTAGGATAATTATATTATGCGCGTGCTCATATCCAGTTCGGAGATTCTCGTTCAATGTCTATAAATGTTCCCTATTTTCATGGGAAAAAATGTAAAGCTATCCCTGTAACAGGCCATGAAAGCCCATAGGGTTGTGAGACGTTTACATATTTTCTCTAGACAATCGGTACACAGATGACGGAAGTTTGTCAGCCTTATGCGCCTTCCGTCAGCCCTTTACTTCCCAGGAAGATTCCCGGTATTCATTTCTATTAGAGGCTGAGTCGATCCCAGGACCATATTGCGGATTGAAGGGTTAGGTCAATTGAAAACATCCACCCCATCGGGTTTCGAAACCCTGATCTTCCGGCTTGTAGCATAGCGCCTCAACCATCTGTGCTACCGCGTACCCCTTGGTATTTTCATGAATAGTTTTTAATCAAAACAGGAAGTTCAATCAGAGACTCACCAATCTCTCTCAATTGCAGATGAGTAATTCTCAACCTAAGCTACGTAATATTGGGATATCAGGTAACAACCATAATTCGGTATGTATATAGGAGAAATATTTAATAATGATAAGAATTCAGCAAATCTATGTATTATAAAATTTCTTGGTAGCATAAAATTACTATATTTATTGGAAGGTACTGAAAGGGCTGGAAAATTGTCCATAAATAGATTTTTAGGAGATATAAACAACACCAGTCTGCTTGTACCGGTTCTCACGGTCTTTTCGCTTGCGGATTTTATATTTTTCTTTCTACCCTGAAGATGGAGGCAATACGTTCCTCCGAAACGTCGGTTAACACCACATCTACACGGTGCCACATCCCAGAAGACAGAATTCTTCATAGTCACCGCTGTGAAAATCTCAGATCTTAAATAAAGATATACTCCGCAAATTTATCACTTAATGGATTGTATTAGCTCTGGGTAGATTTCTGCTGAGACCACAGAAGTTGATCTCAATGCTGTAATAAAGCAGGGGGTTTCTTGACGAAAAATAGTGACAATAAACTATTTGTGTCCACTAATGTGCCGCGTATTCTGCTCTCACCCCACATGCTACGATCTGAATACTAGGAACTACTACAGAGAGGCAAAGCGGTAACCGATATTTTTGAAACTGAGTGTATTAACACGTCTCAATAGCCGTGTTACCCGAACGTCGCTTCAGAATGTCGCCCCATAATAATTATTGTCGCTACAGAAGCATTTAGAACTTCATTAGTATTTGCTATGAACCGAATGAAATGCAACTTATTATCAAGGCAATGTAATACGTCTCGAACCCGTCATTTCTTGTGTCGGTCTCGAAACACATAAAGACAGCCTTGCGCGCCATATTTTCCATCACTTGTGTTGTTTTTCCTGGAAACATTAACGCAGTTTTGTGTACTGGAACAAGCCGTAATATTCATATTCACTGATGTAACACAAATAAATATTCCGACCCTATGTCTTATCATCTGCATCTAGCCCGTTCTTGTAATAGTTTGAAAACGGAAATTTTCATCATGCTTTCTTTCTGTTTCACTTGATTTCTTAGGTATTACTGTAAGAACTGTATCTTCTTCAGCTCATGCCTTTTAAATGTCTGATACACTGTACATCTCACGTCTACTCGTATGCAGTGTGTGGCTGGAATGAGTTTTACTCTCTTCAACAGATGCATCCTCTTGTGTTAGCCTATATCAATTGTGTATTTTATCCGTCACAACACGACACTCAAAGGTTTATTCACATCAAGTGTGCAACAAATTTATTGATCTCGATGGTGTCCTGCTACATGTTTCGGCTTATATAAGTCATCATCAGGGAGGTATACATTACTATTCTCGAACTATTAAGTTGCTTTCTGTATAGGTATATGTTACAATATTATAATTATTAAAATATTATGACGTGCTGACAGGAAGGCCGGTCGATAAGACGTCCATCACTGGTCAACGGCTAGCAGTTCCTAGGCAGCAATGCCTAGGAAATCGTGGGCCCGGAGATGAAAGTGTAACAGTGGGGTTTCCGCCGTTATTTGTAAAGAAATGTATTCCCTCGGCAACAAGAGGTTCGTTGCATAGCAGCGGGCGAAATTAACCCTTCAACAAGGTGTTCCCTATTCAGTCCGAGTGCAGGATATAACAGTTCGTATCCGAAAAGAGACCAATCGGTTTAGCTTCGACGAGAGCTAAGGACAGTTGAGCTCCGAGCAGAGCGGAAGACACTTCATCGAGATTAGCGGTGCGAGAGAGCATAACCTGGTAGAGGAAACGCCCGAAAGCTTTATAAGTGCGAATAATTGTATTTGTCATTGTAAACAGTGATCGTCCAATAACTATTCGTCCAAATCCGAGACCCACGTAAATTTTCTTGCCGCGTTGCCTAGGAAACGCGCGACATTATATTGAATTTCTAGCATTCCGTTAAATAGTTAGAGATATTGTTTTTCTTATATACCTATTTTCTAGATTAAAACTTTATGTTAACTAGCATATACAAATGTTTATACAATGACGTAAAATATAAAAATAGGTTTAAAATTACAAAATGAATTACAAAAAGTTTGTAATTATAAATAACCCCCTCTGTGTTCTAGTGGTCAGCGTTCTTGGCTACAGTTACAGAGGTCCGGGTTCGATTCCCAGCGCTACCAGGTTTTTTTTTTTTACTGAGAAGTAGTGGGTCTGGAACGAGGTCCACTCAGCCTCGTGATGACAACTAAGGAGCTATTTCAAGGAAATAGAGGCTCCGGTCTAGAAAATCGAAATTAACGGCCGTGGGGATTCGTTGTGCTGACCATGTGACACCCTCTATCCGCAAAAGTTGGCACTAAACTTCGCCGACAAACGGCAGTCGCTCGGTCGGTATAGTTCGCTTGCGGACTAAAATCACGGAGTTTAGTCATAATTATATAAAATACAGTTACATATTACGTTTCAAACATGATGTACCCACAGTTGACGTGAACAAACATTTGAGTTTTGTGCTGTGACAGATAAAAACAAAATTGATTTGTTTTACACTCTTTTATCTAGTATATACAATTCAGAGAAGAAAGAAGAGGACTCGATAGAAGGAAGCATAGAACTTCTGCGAGCTGAACAGATCATACTGACAATCTTAATTGGAGAAAATCCTCGTTTAATTATTCCTACCGTTCTAACAGACGTAACGTTCCGTTGCTTCACATTAGAACCTGCTGCTTGGCGTGCTATCCCTTACTCATCATCCTCCAGGATGTTGTAATGCGGTTTGCTTTGAATTCCGGGGATGCTTCAGTCGAATTCTCCTCAGCTGGCCGTCCGAACTTTCCTCATACACGTTTGCTAGTTCCCTCTCATACGTCATGTCACTCCATGTAGCAGGGTTCCTCCTGAGCCGCCATCAGACCGGCTCTGAGGCTTACCAAGCTTTCTGTCCAATGAAAACTTGGGGATTTTCCACGGAGATAAAGCGGCCGGGGCGTGACGCTAACTCTCACGCCTCCAACTAACGCCCAAAGGGTAAGAAAGAGAGTAACTGACGTGCATAAAAGGTCAAGGCACATATAGGACTGTGAGGCACGAAGTAGTGTAGTTGGTTGAGGCACTATGCTACAAGCCGAAAGATCGCGGGATCGAATCCCGTTGAAGTCACTGGATTTTTCAATTGACCTAATCCTTCCAGCCGCACTATGGCACTGAGTTCGACTCAGCCTCTAACAGAAATGAGTAACGGGAATATTCCTAGGTGGTATACCGGAGCATAAGGCTGAAAACCTTACCGACTGTCTAGAAGATGTGGAAGCCTCGACGCCTCACACCACTATGGGCCTTCACGGCCTCTTACAGGGATGGCTTTACATACAGGACTGTAGTGTTAATTCATTTTCCATCTTGTTTTGCGGGAACATTATTTGTGTTTCTATTATTGTTAGGTTGCATCTGACCCCACTGAGCACAGTTCTTCGGGAGGCAACAGCCGTTCAGTTAGCCGGCAAAGGTTCTCATCTCTTTATGGAAACCGAAGGTTCATTACCGAGTTCACGGAATATCGCATCGAGTGGGTAGCGTTTGTGCACAGATTCCGGAGGTCCAAGGTTTAAATCCTGTCCAGGAGACAGTCTGTCCTGACTGAGGTTTTTAGAGGTTTACCCTCGGTTCTGACGGGTAACTTCCTTGATGGTACTGCTAATAATAGGCCACCTCTTCTTGACTACACGCGAATACTTGCTTAATATAGGTATGCTTGCAGTAATTTCCATAGGCTGTAAGGCGGAACACACTTACGTGATAATTTCATTGCTAGTGGGGTGGGACTAAGTCCCTTGTACTGCGGCTCCTTCTGGCCTATTGTACCAGCCCCAGATGATAGGTAAGGGTGATTGTGGAGCAATTGGTGGAGTGAAGATTGGCAGGGGAAACCGAAATACTCGGAGAAAAGCTGTCCCAGTGCCACTTTGTCCACCACAAATCCCACTTGGCCAGATCGGGGATCGAACCCGGGCTGCCGCTATGGGAAGTCAGCGACTAACCGCTTGAGCTATGGCGCGGCCCATAATTCTTGTAAGTAGCAACAGTAGTATTGTTATTAAGTGTACATTTTAATATACTACATGATCGTAATAATTACAAATTATTTCTTTCGTGGAAGTAATTATTCCTGTGCGAATGTATGCCTGCCGGATTGAGATGAATACAAAATGTAGAGAGTTATTTACGGGAGCCGAAAACGAAGAGACTGATACAGAGGGCAAAAAAATATAAAAGGAGACTGAATTTGGTAGGGGACCTTGCAGATAAGGAGTGGGTATTTGCTAGGCTTTGGTTTTACCTGAGCGTTTCCGAACTTCACTTTCGCTCTATTTGGATAAGTACCCTTTCATACCAATTTATTCGTAGTATCTTCCGCGTGTCTGGGATCGAATTTTATGATCAGTGAAGTGAAATAAATTTTATTCTTTATTTAATAGATCCTTTGTTCTCAAACAACACGTTTTGATAATTCCACTGTGTGAAGTTCTTTAAAAAATTAAATTAAAATAAAATAATAAATTAAATAAATACTATAGTAGCTGTGTAGTGATGACGAGATAGCTTACGTCACTAAATGCGGTGACGCAAGCTCATTGCAATGAAAAGCTAAACTCCGTGGCTTTAGTCCGCAAGCGAACTATACTGACCTAACGACCGCCGCTTGTCGGCGAAGTTAATGCCAAATTTAGAGAATAGAGGGTGTCGCGTGGTCAGCCGCTACTATTCCATTCAAATAGCTCCTCAGTTATCATCATGAGGCTGAGTGAACCCCGTTCCAGACCCACTACTTCTCAGAAAATCTGGTAGAGCCGGGAATAGAACCCGGGACCTCTGGATCTGTAACCAGGAATTCAGACCATTAGAGCACAGAGGCAGTGCATTCCAATAATAGACGGAATATAATAGAACTATAAATATTATAACAATTTACTGTCATTTTGTAACCCTCCCCTCAGCACCCTATTCTGCCGATTTATCGACATCAATACCTTCCTTTAATATCATACAGCTAGGAGAAAAAAGATTATTGATTCAATGTCCTTAACAGGAATCCGTTACTCGAAGCTAACCTAGGTTAACCTACGTTAGATTAGTTAAGAGTTAACGACAAGATAACATTTCACAACAGCTGTTCTGAGCCGCAGATTAGCGGTATTGCTACAAATTGAATCCACTCACCAAATCAATATATCATCCCGGTTGAATTCATGATCCATTTCTGTTGTTGCAGCCGCATACCAAAATGACGGCAATGATAACAAAGAAGGGTACAGAAGAGAAACAGGACGAATGATATGTACAATAAAACGGGGTTAGCTGATAGGTTTATGAATGTTCTGGTATGGATGTAAGCGAATCCATCGTTGCTATATAAAAGGAGATTCGGGGTCTGCTTATATATCAGGGGTAGACACGCCCCAATCCCAGTGCATCCCTCGGGTGACGCAGTGGTCTCCAGAACCCTTCAGTTAAGGAATTCAATTTCCTGTTTGTTTATGCAATCTTTGCAGTAGATAGAAGTATATGTGGGTTCAGAGAACACCACGTCACATCGAATATGGACCTCACACATAATACAGCCGTTTTACACCACAACAAGGCTGTGCACACAGCCCGTGAAACCACTGAGGTCTGCAAACACGAAATGTCGATACAGAGAAGATTTATTTTTAACTAGAAAAAGCAATACATATCGGTAATTACGTAAAGTATCTAATGGATGATTACTTTATAAGATCGAAACGTGCAGTAGAAGTAAGTTTTATAAAGGTGACAATGTGGCACACCAATAGACTGCGGCTATGACAAGAATTTGAGCCTTTGTGACTACCACTGCAACCTAAATTATACGTGGGTCTCTTTTTTTTCTTTTTTTTTTCTTCTTATCTCTCTCTCTTTTCTTCCTTTTTATCTCTTAATTTTTCTTTTTCTTTTCCTCTTTCTCTCCCTTGCTTCTTCGTTCTTTCTCTTTCTTCATCTTTCCCTCTTTCTCTTTCTTCCTTTCTATCTCTTTCTTTCCTTTTCTCCCTCATAATTCTTTCTTTTTATTTCTTCTTTCTTTCTTTCTTTCTTTCTTTGTATCATTATTTGAAGTATAATCGATATGAACAATATCTCGAAGTTTTGCTGCGATGCAGTCCACAAATGAGTGCTGTTTCTTTTGACAGATTATCTTTGCTGTTGGTGTCGGTTGTGTTGCACTCGGGATAGCCGATGACCTCTTGGTGGAAGAATAACCGAACGTAGTGCAATACAGTCAGACAAATATCGGTCAAGGGGCGTGATATATTCTGGTCGTATTTAGTTACCAGTGTTCCATTACTGTTAAACCTATTAAAATAGTTTAATATTTTGAGGGAACATCAGTCTTTTTTTTATAGAAAGTGGATGCAACAAAATGTACAAGTAACGTTTCCCATTATGGATATTGGGCACCCCTGTATACAATACGGCAGACAACGTACAGACAGACAGACAGACAGACGTTAAGGACCCTCGAGATTTATTGTTGGTCCACTCAGCTACATCCAACATGGCTGCTTCTCTTCTTGCCAGTTTTCTTCTCTGACTCTTGTTGATAACAATCAGCACATTGAGAAGACCCCCCCCCTCCTGCCGCAATCTCCCCCTTCCCCCCTTCTACTATAGACATCACTGGTTCTTTAACAAATTAAGACCATTTCTATCTCAGTTGCTGGAATATTTGAATCGTATAATCTTCAAGGAATGCACCCTTACTTACTTACTTACTTACTTATGGAGCTGAGCCCTTCTGGAGGAGCCACTAATTCTGCAGCTACTCAAGAATTTCCCAGCATTTTATGGAACCCGAAGGTTTGTTACTGTGTTCACAAGAGCCCTCCACTGGTCCCTATCCTGAGCCAGATCAATCCAATCCAATCCACCTCATCCCATCCTAGCCCTCTAGGATAAATTTTAATATTGTTCACCCACCTACGCATTGGTCTTCCCACTGGTTTCTTTCCTTCTGGCTTTCCCACCAATATCCTGTATGCATTCCTCATCTCCCCAATTCGTGCTACATGCCCTGCTCACTCATCCTCCTTGACTTGATCATTCTAATTATATTTGGAGAAGAGTACAAGTTATGGAGCTCCTCATTATGCAGTTTTCTCCAACCCTCCTGTCACTTCATTCAAGGAATACACCCTGTTGTGTTAACCTATACTTCGTTGTAAAGAGTGAAATGTGAATGAGATTTTGATAGCTGTTGTGTTCAGACGGAGAACTATAACAAAGTGTATGCATCTCTTCTTCTTTCAGTACAAGTCCTGTATACGTCCCTGTCTGTTTCCTTCTTCAGTTGCCCCCTGTCTCAGGCTGAATTCTTCTGTAGCATGTGTTCCAAATCAACTCTAAGATCTCCCTCTGATAGCTAATCGGAAATTTTGCTTTGAATGTACTTACATTGCAATGCAATCGTTCTCAGAATTGACAGATCGAGACTTAGTTCCACAAACATGCTCCTTAAATCAATGTTTATTGATCAAGATAATAATTCTTCGAGTGATTGTAACAAAATGGAAATAAAATCGTGCAACTAATTTTAAAATATCGAAAGTAATTTTAAATTAGTATGAGGTAATGGTAACTGAATAATAAGGGACAAATCAAATTGAACTGCTACAAAGAAATGCATGTAAAATTATTGATGAATTCTTTCTGAATTTGTACAGTGTGTAATTGCTGAGTCAGCAAAATTTATTGATGTAGAAAACTTTAGAAGGCTGACAGTTATTTTAAACCAACTGACATAAAGTGACTGACTTTATACTTCAAAACTTTCATAATCTCTTTCAGTTTTATGATCTTATTCTTTATTTCTCCGTGAGAAGAATAGAACCAGATATAACAATTTAAAATCATCATTCAGAGCTGCAAATTATGTTCATTGTAATATTCTAACGTACGACTATAAACTCGTTAGAATTAAACCACTCTTCAACATTTGCCCTTCTAATAAAAGGTGAGTTTCTTAACCGAACCGTCCGTTGTCATAGTACATATGCCTACGTCATAACAATTCAGATGCTTGTTTCATTCGTTAGATGTCAGCACATTACAATACGTTAGCAGTACAATGAACCGACGTCAGCCGAGCCTGCTAGAACAGAAATCCACGTTTCATTAACACTTGGGAATTAGTCGGTTTGCATTTCAGTCACTGGCTGTCTAATCTAATTTCATTGGGATTTGCCTCAGTCCTAATAATTGAATGTCATGATAATTCTTAAAGAAATGGCCATTACCACTTTTCTGTCACATTTATTCCTATTCTTCAATTATAAACATCGTAACTTACCTCGGTCGAAGGCTATATAGAAGTAAGAAGAGCAGACAATCCCAAATCAAATCTGATTCAGGAGGAAATTAAGAGGCGACTGTACTCGGGTAATACTTGCTACCATTCAGTGCAGAACCCTTAATCTTTTCGTCTGCTGTCGAAAAACATAAAAATTAGAATAAGCAAAACTATAATTTTGCCTGTGGTTATGTATGGAGGAACACAGACTGATGGTGTTTGAGAACAGGGTGCTGAGGAGAATATTTGGACCGAAGAGGGATGAAGTGACAGGAGGTTGGAGAAAACTGCATAATGAGGAGCTTCATAACTTGTACTCTTCTCCAAATATAATTAGAATGATCAAATCAAGGACGATGAGGTGGGCAGGGCATTTAGCACGACTAGGAAGAAGAGGAATGCATATAGAACACTGGTGGGAAAGCCAGAAGGAAAGAGACCACTGGGAAGACCAAGGCGTACGTGGGTGGACAATATCAAAATTGATCTAAGAGAGATAAGGTGGGATGGTATGGATTGGATTGATCTGGCTCAGGATAGGGACGAGTGGAGAGCTCTTTTGAACACGGTAATGAACCTTCGGGTTCCATAAATTGCTGGTAAATTCTTGAGTAGCTGCAGAATTGAAGGATTCTCAAGAAGAGCTCATCTCCATGAGTGAGTAAAATAATCATAAAATATCAAGGAACTGTGCAAATCACTAACAAATGTCTTAATGAGATTTCACAGCAGGAGAAATAGATGCATAGAAACGTGCCGTTGCTTAAACAGATCAATCATCAATCAAAACATCGTCTTTTTTTGTTCCTATAAATACATTTTCAAAACTGATGTTTTTTTTATTATTTTATTTTTNATCGTATCACATGATGAAGAAAACAGCATCACAAATACAAATCACTCCGTCCAATGTGACATATAAATTTACTACATGAAAACCTATCAACCCTTAAATGTTTCGGTCCTTATGGACCGTCTTCGGAGAGAACATCATTACAAGCTGGAAACTACTATCACAACAGGTGTTTGGATTTAATTACATACACATGTCCTGTAATGCACAGTACGCATAAATTCGAGCGTTTCACAATCACAGCTGCTTCCTGGTATTGTAAAGGTTCTTAAACATTTTTCTAGACGTTGTTTAAAAACTTATTGTCAATAGTTAAAATTTTATAAACCACGTAGGTTCGTGTCCGTACTCCTATCGTCCTTTTGTATGGGGCAGATTTTGTGCCGCTGTCTATCTTGATAAGGAGGCTCTTAATGTCGTCCAGGGTTTGTTCAAGATGGACAGCAGCACAAAATCTGCCCCATACAAAAGAACGATAGGAGTACGGACACGAACCTACGTGGTTTATAAAATTTTAACTATTGACAATAAGTTTTTAAACAACATCTAGAAAACTTTTTTAAATAACTTTACAATACCAGGAAGCTGCTTTGATTGTGAAACTTTCGAATTTATGCGTACTGTGCATTACAGGACATGTGTATGTAATTAAATCCAAACACCTGTTGTGATAGTAGTTTCCAGCTTGTAATGATGTTCTCTCCGAAGACGGTCCATAAGGACCGAAACATTTAAGGGTTGATAGGTTTTCATGTAGTAAATTTATATGTCACATTGGACGGAGTGATTTGTATTTGTGATGCTGTTTTCTTCATCATGTGATACGATGAAACATGCTCAGTTGAATTTTTTAGATGGATCTGCTCCGAATCTTCGGAGTTAATGAGTTAAACTGGACAGGTTTCGTCCTCTGCTTGGCAACGGAAACAGAGTCAGTTTCCGAAACATTGCATTGGACTAAAACGGGATGATGTGCAGTATCTTATTATGTGTCAGTTTAAACAACTGCGTGTTTTCAAGAATCTAGTATTCGTGTTTTAAATTGCGAATATTTAAGATATTTGTTAGTAATTTCTATACATGTAGGTTCTAAATAGTTCTAACGATAAAGCATAATTCTCGGAATTACTGGGGATTTTGGATTTTGCTTATGGTATTGTGTTCTAATGAGCACAACATTTCGAAAACTGGATCTGTTTCCATCCTCAGGTGAGGAGGTGGGCAGCATCTACTCTGCTGGGCCCGTTACAAAGAGCTAACCTCAATCATTGGACCAAAATTAGCTTTTGATAACGGAACAAAGTATCTCCCATCTTATCACCTGATCCATTTTCTGAAACTTTCTGCTCTTTTGAATACTGGACGACGAGCAGAGTCCAAAAACCCTGCAATACCGATTTGTATACTTCTTGGTTATTCTTACGATTCTGTGCTCTCGTAGACTGAGCATATAAACATTTAATTCTTACCTGTTGATTCTTGAATTCTCTGTGTAGACTAGCAGAAGACACAGGTTAGGGAGAGCCTCTATACATCATAAACCAAACAGGGGTCTGAAGTGATTACCATGTGCCATTGTTATAACAAGCAGGAATGGTGCGATTAACCAGCTAAACGTTTTGATTAACGTGTGACTATTTAATCGGCAATTTAACACTTAATTGAGTCAATCTGTTGCTACGATTTAGTACGTGAACTTATATGAATATTGAGGAGCACGAGAAATGGAAGAGCATTTCAAGACGTCTCGAGATATCCGGAGTTACTGTACAATACTGGAACTAATATTGCCAAAACAATTGATAGAATTTTCACAAACAAGGAAGGGGTTGTTGGTAGGTGGAACAAAGTCAAGTAACTCGAGCAATGTGCAAAATATAAGCACTAGTATGTGAAGGTAAGGCATGTACTGTCGTCGCTCGCTTGGAAACCGGGATCGTGGGTTCGAATCCCACTCAGAGCAAGGATGTTTAGTTTGTGTGTGTGTATTTTTCTGTGTTTGTGTACAAGTAGAGGCCTTGCGACGAGCTGATCACCCGCCCAAGGAGTCCTTCCGAATGTGTAAGATCTAGAAAAACCGAACTGAACGGAGAAGTTCATTGCGGTAGGCCTAGGCCCACTGGGGCTGTAGTTCCAAAGGGGGAGAAAAATGTGAAGGTCATGTGACATCGCGAAAGATTAGCACAGCGATCTGAATATTAAAGAAAACTTGCGAAAATTAGGCTAAAATATAACAATATGATTTATATATAATGATGTCTATTTTTTCATGGCGTTTAACCACGCATATCCACCCGACGTACAAATCAGCCGATACCAAAATTCATGGGATTTTTAGAGCATTTCTTGTAGAACTTTCTATTGGTTTAAGATCTAAAGGTTTCTAAAGATGGTACACTCCTACAAGTATTATGATTTTGGGCATTATCCATTGTCCTGTCTCTTTTCTAAAAAACCGTCCTGTTTATTTTTCAAAACACAACGTTTCGGAGACCGGATTCTGTTTCCGTCCTGAGGGACGGGTCCGGAGATAAGGACTAGCTCTTTCTATTGGACCCAACTGAGTAGGTTTTACCTGAGGACGGGGACAGAATCCAGTCTCCGAAACGCTGTGTTTTGAAAAATAAACAGGGCGGTTTTTTAGAAAACAGACAGGACGATGGATAATGCCCAAAAACATAATACTTGTAGCATTTGTATTGATATGTTTTGTCTGTTTTCAATCATGGATATTCAGTTACATATGTCTTATTTACTTAGCCTTTATATATACCTATACGAGATATTTTATATTCGCTTTTCTAATGCTAGTGACAGAAATGTCGTTATGAAGGACTATGTACAGACTATTGTTAAAGTACGGGAACAGGAAATCTACAATTTATCCTTTTGCAATATGGCCGCGTTTTGAAACAGCTGCCGCATGCAACATATCTAACACTGGCATATCCACTTGCTTTTTGATATATGTTATTGCTTGAAGCACTTATATAATAGTATTTCTCTTTTCTTGCTTTTCTTTTTCCTTCGTTCTTGAATGCCTTCTCTTCTGAATCTTCTTCCTGATGACTCCGCTTTTCATCGTTTGTGTCTATGTGAGTGAGACAGAAAATCGAAATCTCTATCTTTCATCCCCCCTATAGTTTTATTAGTCCTTTTCTTTTTTCTTCCATCCTTTTTCTACCCTTTTTTACTTTTCCTTTCATCATTCTAGCCACTGTTGTTCTGTTCTAAACATCAAATGATGGAGAACTTATATTTTTGTTGTTTAAAATTTAAAATTTCCTGACTTATATTTCAGGATTTGAACAGTTGTGTAGGCCGCACACCGGCATGCTTCAAGACATGTAACAGTAAAGACACGATGTCTGCGACATGACGCAAAGAAAGGAGCACAGTTGAAACGATTGAGATTATGAAAACCGCCGCACACCGGTCTGAGTCATGATGCTAACGTCAGCTCCATGCCGATGAATCACGAATGAAGCAAGACTGCGTCTTTTGTCTCATGTCTTGATGCTTGTCTTGATGCAGTTGGTGTGCGGCCGCCCTTAGATCTCAGCAGGTAGGTCTGAAGTAAATTAAAATACAAGGTTAGAATTTTACATTTTATGAGGTAAATATTTCTCTTATAGCTATAAATATTAGCCTTATTCTTAACCTGTAAAATGCCCCATGTGAATTTTTAATGTGCACTGTTAATCGATCAATCGACTAATGTTGCAAATATCCAATCAACATTCTCCTACTTCAAGCGTAAGCAGTAAAAACATTTATCAGATTCGAATTAAATTCCTTCGTGTTTTAAACCAATTATTTACGCAATTCGCTTTCATTCTTGTCAGAATCCGTCTGCATACAATTAATTTGAGGACTTTATGGCTGTAATTTGATTGCGTAACATTCATTGCCGGTAGTATGGACAACTGCATATTGGGTAATGATTTATATCTTCTGTCCGTTAAGATAAAATATGACATAAGCAAAAAAGACTGTGTAACCAAACCGTTAATTAGAAAAATGCCTGTGGGGAGTGCTCATAGCACAGTTTTTCCTATTATCTCCCAGAGCGTTATTTAATGGAACTTCCAATTATTTTACAATATCCAGACAGTAAGTTTAGATTCTTACTCATCCCCATACATTATTCTAGCTTGGAAAAGAACATTTATATCTCGACAACATTAATACATTTGTCCCATCTCTTAACCAATGCTTCGATACCCACAGTATAGAAGTCTTTTGACTGTTGTCTCATCTACTTCCGCACCTTGTCGAACATCATCTGTTACTTTCGAACGCCCTTGAGAGAATTTCTCGATCAAGTTAAAAACAGGTTTAGGCGACAAACACTTCCCACTACAAACATGAAATATTTCTTATGAACATCCATTGGATCCAGTCTTGTGCCCAGAAAAAATGTACAAGAAAATTCAGCTCTTCTGTAGTACACTCCTCAACACCGTCACCGTTTTGACTATTGAAATCAGCCTCTGGGCATGCGCATGCGCATCTACTACATAGACTGTCATGCAGCTGGACTCTGCTGCTACCTAACAATACATATAGAAAAACTAGTACGTCTATTACTTATGTTTTGCTTCGATTTGTGACCTATTTACTGACTCTCCCTCGTATCTATATTCCATAAATTCTGTTATTTATGGCGTTTCAATTCAATTCCAAAGAATGCATCCCTCAGTCCTTCTGCTGCTACACATTTCTGCTGATATTAATTTCCTCTTTACTTTTTCTTTTTTCCATAATTCAACTCGGCCCAGCAAGCGTCTCATAAATTTATATACGTATATTATTAGAAACGAATGATTGTTTAAAGATCTGATTCTCAGTCTTTGACAATCCATTAAAGCAACAGAGGTTTCCACCGTCTGGTTGTCAGCCGAGCGACAGAGTAGTAGTAGTAGTAGTAGTAGTAGTAGTAGTAGTAGTAGTAGTAGTAGTAGTAGTAGTAGTAGTAGTAGTAGTAGGGCTGCTGCAGTTGAGCTTCTGTGAATGCTTGTCAATACAATACAAATCTTAATAAATGAATGAACGAATTAAGATCAGATCTCAGAACCGTACCTGATATATATAACTGATTGAAACACAGCTCTCGAAAGCTAATAGTCACTCAGTTTATCAGGAATTTATTCGTACTTTATTGAAGTCCAAGGTTCGTCACAGTGTTCACAACAGCCCATCACTAGACCTTAACTTGGGCTAGATAAATCAGATCACCAGATTCATATGTTACCAACTTAAGGATTATTTTAATATTGCCTTCGCATTTACTTCCAGGTCTTTTTAACGTAACTTCTATTTACGGTTTATGACTAAATAATTGTATACATTTGACGTAGTTAAGTGCATCCTGTATGCTTTGTTGATCTCCCCTTGACTTAATTCCGCAAGCTTATCCGACATAAGTACAGAATTCATTATATTCTGAGTGGAGTGTGAATTAAAACCGAATTAATGAACTTTATTAACATACGTGAAAAAGTACAATTCCATCAAGAACAGTTAGTTTAATAATTAAATAAACGAAGTGTTCAGTCTGTCACAACATATTCAGATATACTGTCTTACAGGTAGACACACGTCGTCGAATTACAGGAACCAATGAAATTGTAGGTTGTCAATTTTAGAAACTTCTTTTATAAACTCAACGCGGCCATTTTGATTTATGTGAAACTTTATTATTATTAGCTACTGAGCTTCGATATTCACACTTGTCGCTATTTCCTTCAATGATACTGCAGTAACAATTACTGTAATGTATTTTCTAAAATATATCCCAGTGTCGTTCATTGAAAATCAACTGATGTTTCGGAGGAATATGTCTCCTCCATTTTCAAGGTCGAAGAGTAAGTCTAGCAAAATATCAGCGTGAATGCTGAATCCCAGGAGATAGAAATCTTCATAACCACCGCTGTGATAACCTCAAATCCTGCATATATGGCTCATTATATTAATTTCCTTCTGATGATGGTCACTAGTGACCGCAATACGTAAGGCTTAATTTTGTTCTATTACTGAAATAGTTATAACAGATGGAATTCTACTTTCTTGTATATTAACACACTGTAAAGGCCAAAATGTCTTATACTTGTGTGTTTAGGTAGCAAAGAGGAGGACAGGCGATTCTGAACTCAACGGTGACACTCTCCGAAAATAATCAGCTTGGCTTTTCCTCATGAATGGCTCTTTTGATTTGTTAATATTGTTACCAAAGAAAACTGCATAATGAGGAGCTTCATAACGTGTACTGGTCTCCAAGTATAATTAGAATGATCAAGTTAAGGAGGATGAGGTGGGCAGGGCATGTAACACGAATGGGAAGACGAGGAATGTATGTAGGATACTGGTGGGAAAGCCAGAAGGAAAGAGACCACTCGGAAGACCAAGGCGTACGTGGGGGGACAATATTAAAATGGATCTCAGAGAGATAGGATGAGATGGTATGGATTGGATTGATCTAGTTCAAGATAGGGAACAATGGAGGGCTCTTGTGAATATGGTAATGAACCTTCGTGTTTCATAAAATCCTGGGAAGTTCTTGAGTAGCTGCAGAATTAGGGGCTACTCAAGAAGGGCTCGGCTCCATGAGTAAGTAAGTATTGTTACCAAATATCTGACTTTTCCATATTTTCAAAGGAACTATTTTTTGTCTTGTCCTTGCCGACTAGACATGAACTCGTGCTTTTTGCTCTATGGTCTCCTTATTAGCATCTAATGCAACATCTGTCTTCTCTTTAGGATATGTGTGTTCTTCCCGAATTTTATGCAACCTGAAAGCTCATTGCCATTCTTATAAGAAGCTGCCTCGGTCTCCTTTCGTGAGATAAGTTTTCAGAACATATTCCTGTTTAGAATATATTTCAATATGGTAAAACTTCATACTTCTGAAATGTCTTTTTTCAGGACCTTTTCGTACAGCTTCGCTTTATGCCTGTAGATTCAGTACGTTGTGAACTAACGTTAAAGGTTCGACCACACAGAGCGCTACGTACGCTATGTTCGCTATACAAACAGAAAAATATCTCCCTTTATTGCCAATGTGACTGACCACACAGACTTCCGTACGCTACGTACGCTATGTTCCCTATGTTAGCTGCGTCGCAGAGTGTACACAACGTATGTAGCGAACATAGCGGGCATAGCGTAGCGCTCTGTGTGGCCGAACCGTAAGACAGGCATGGAAGACCATGAGTCGTAGCATTTTACTCTGTACGAACCAGACATCTTGTAACGAAATGAGTGCAGTTAATATCTTTAATTGGTCCCGTTACGTCCCAGAGATCAGATAAGGAACCTTCTACTTTTTTTACATTTATTTCGATCGTCAGATAATGAATATTTAGAAACAGGCCTACTTTACTACGTCGGAATTCGATTCTTTATGGCTATGTAAAGCATTTTTGTTGTTTCTTTCTATTCGTTATATTGTCTTGTAGTTTTATTGCATTCAGAATGATGCAAAGAATACCTGGACGTTTCCATTGCCGAGAAAATGAGTGTGTTCCTTGAGTTATTATAATAGAAGAGCTTTCATTGTTTCTGCATTCTTTAATTATTTTTTGTGCAGTCCACGATAATGGCTGCTCGAGTCGTCGTTGATGTTGAAACAGTCCTCGTGCTGCCATCTAGGGAGAACGCGTAGAATTATTTGATATTCTGCAGGTGTAGGCTGTCAGATGTTATTGATATGGACCAGTTATCTCATCAAACCGTCTAGCCTGCTGGGTACTGTGGGACCTATATACTGCTGTGATGGTAATCGGATAGAAAGGATTGTAGCAATTAATTTAGGGTTGTAGTCACCAGTTATCACTCTCGCAGACTACATTTGCATTTGCCGCTCCTAAATTTTTATGAAAACTTCGTTATGTCCACATATATATATATTCTTCTGCGTTATTTTTAAAATGCGCTTTACTTTCTGTCAATATCTATGTATAGAGAGATGTACAGATACGTATATAGCGTGAAATACTCTTACCTCTGAGAATCGAACTAGTGCTTTATTTTTACCGATATTATGCAACAATATCAGTAGTTCTAGTGGTAGCAGTAGTAGCAGTAGTAATGTTGGTGGTAGTGATGGTAGTAGTAGTAGCACCAAAAGTGTTACTAGTGGCAGTGGTACAGTGGTAGTAGTAGTACCATCAGAAGTGTTACTAGTGGCAGTGGTAGTATTAGCAGTACTGCTAGTGGTGGTGGTGGTTATGGTAGTGGTAGTACTACTACTACTACTACTAGTAGTAGTAGCAGCAGCAGAAGTGTTACTAGTGGCAATGGTAGTAGTAGCAGTAATGCTAGTGGTGGTGGTGGTTATGGTAGTGGTACTACTACTACTACTAGTAGTAGTAGTAGCAGCAGAAGTGTTACTAGTGGCAATGGTAGTAGTAGCAGTAATGCTAGTGGTGGTGGTGGTTATGGTAGTGGTAGTACTACTACTACTACTAGTAGTAGTAGTAGTAGCAGCAGAAGTGTTACTAGTGGCAATGGTAGTAGTAGCAGTAATGCTAGTGGTGGTGGTGGTTATGGTAGTGGTAGTACTACTACTACTACTAGTAGTAGTAGTAGTAGCAGAAGTGATGCTAGTGGCAATGGTAGTAGTAGTAGTAGTAATACTAGCGGCAGAAGTGTTGCTAGTGGCAGTGGTAGAAGTAGCAGTAATGCTAGTGGTGGTGGTAGTAGTATTGATTTTTAATATACAAGTCAGACGTTGACTATCATCAAATCATAGTAATGAACATGACGGTATGGACGTTGCGATACGATTCGTTCTCCTGTAAGATAGGTTAGTCCTTCTTTTGATTTTGCAGGGTCTGTTCTTCGGAAAAAGACATTGCTTTAGTTTTCTTTGTTAACTTAAACAGTGATTTTTGAAACTTCATTTTTAACGATAAGGAACCAACTTCTATCGGCTGAACAGCAATAATGTAGGCATATTTTCTAATTATTTTCTCTACAGTGCTTTAAATCTTGCACAACTACCTACCACCATAATAGGTTATATCTTAATATTGTGGCATGACGCCTGAAAGCCAGAGTATAAGTTCATTGCTAGGCAACGACTCTGTAAAGAGGTTCCCCCAGCAACGAATACGTAAGCAAGAATCGAAGTACTGTTGTGCTATAACGATTGAAACGGTGTTTTCTATTGGGTCCGTCCAGAGATTATATAACTAGAATCCCAGGCCAACTGGAAGAAAACTCGTCTGGAGGCGGGGTCGAATACCTCCACCGTGACCCTTCGAGTCGTAGGAGGCGACGAAAAGGGAAGTCTCATATCTGAGACAGTAAAATATTGTCGCGAGTCCCAAGGGAATCGGACCGGAGAAAGACTGCACTGCAAGAGCCAGAAGCATATACAAAAGACAGGCTCGTCCTCTCGTCAAAGAGGGCGCCCAACATAAACAAGACCGTAACTGTCAGACAGTAATAAACATCTGGTCATGAGCCCCAGATGGGGCTCGATACCAAGACTTACTGAGTGACTGACCGTTAGTCGCAATGTGACTTTGACTTTGAACTGGAAGAAGAATTGAGGAAGTCACTTCAGATGCCAGTCGAAGATGACTGAGAAGAGGTGGCAAGAAAGGAATTAGGCTGTTCACGTGTGCTGCAGTTGCAGTGGGAATGGTATAGTTAATGTGTTGAAACCCGTTGCCAAGATATGGCTGTGTAGATCAGCGATAGCGCTGTATTAAGTGTAGTTTCCAGTAGTGTGTGCAGCTGATCAATAGATCCAATCATCCAATTCAAAACCCGTCTAATATTCACACACCCCATAACACGTGACAGTATTTATTTCCAGGTTTAACGCAATTTCCATGGAAGTTTCAACGGCTGAATGGTTATTTTCATACTGTCATAGAGAGCAAGAAACATAAAACGGTAGCATGGCTTTATAATTTTACAGACAGAATAAATACAACTTCTAGCCTATGTAACACAGTAAATTCTGAAGTCCTGCATTGATTCTGTTCTCTCAGTCTTGATAATTTATGCATACAGAATGACGTGATAAAAATTACACAACAAATTTCAATCGGTAACCCCGAAGGGAAGAAACCACTTGGGAAATCAAGGCTTAGGGGAGAGGACAACATTATAGTTGGTTGAGGCAATATGCTACAAGCCAGAAGGTCGCGGGTTCAAGTCCCGATGAGGTCATTGGATTTCTTTCAGTTGACCTAATCCTTCCAGCTGCACTATGGCCCTAGGGTCGACTCAGCCTCTAACAAAAATGAATAACAGTAATCAATTAAATAATTTTCCTGGGGGGTTAAGCGCGGCCAGCGCGTAAGGCTGACAACCTTACAGCCATCTTTGAGCCGATTGTGTAGAAAATGTGGGAACCTCAACATCTCACAACCCTATGGGCCTTCACGGCCTGTTACAAGGATAGCTTTATTTACTTTACTTACTTTACGTATAATAAGTAATTATGATGTAGGGACTGGATTCATGTGGCTCAGGATATGAACCAGCGCCAGATTCTTGTGAACATAGAAATAATCCTTCGGTCTGCATAAAATTCGATGAATTTATTGACCGTCTGAGCGCATAGTACCCTCTCGAAGGCTCTTTGCTTGATGGACTATTTTATTTACATTTACTCCTTTCTTTTCCTTACATATTTTTGGATATGTTATCAATAATATTACGAAGAATCCTGAACAGTAATGGTACATGATAAGGCATACGGCTCTCACTGCTGGACATGTTGAACTGTCTGGGAATTCTAGCAGAGATCTTGGCTTTCTGAGATCTCTTCGTATTGCATTAGTGTGCCGCTCTCTCTCTCCCTCCAAAATTATGGCAACCTACGTCTCAGTAGCGGGTCTACATCTTACGATTATGCCCTTATATTGTTTATGCCTTAAACTTGTGTCACAGTACCTGTAGTGGCAGTAGCAGTGGCTTGACTTTAAATAATCTTCATTTCCATAGAATCTTGAAAAATAGCCTCATCTTAAAATCTAGTTTATACACCAAGGAACTGGAACCGTCTCTGCTTCTTCAAAATGCAGCAGCTGGAGAAGTAACTTTGCCTCTCTGCTCCCTGGATGTTATCAATTAGCATGTAAATGGGGCCTGGCCTGACTATAAATTATGCATGGAGTTAGGCACTGCTGAGGTAGACAAGTTAGCTTTCAGGGATAGTCACATTTCTTTATTCGCTCGCTCTATCTCAGTCTTCTGTTCCTCACTGCACCTCCATGGGTATGGTTTCATTTTTTATTTCAGTCTTCATGTCTCTGTGAGTCTCTCTCTGCAACCTTCATCATGATATTTCTCGATGGAGCTTGTCGCTGCGCCAAGAAAAGGGAAGATCTGTAAAAGGAAATTACAAAACATAGTACTTATATACAATAACCTTAATCTATGATGAACAGGGTTAAAAGTTCTTTTTCCATACTGAGAATGAGAAGTATACTTAATAAATGTTTTATATCTCACTCAATGTGTTTCAGGTATAAATTCTTCTAAGTAATCAATACAAAATATCTCAAGTCTGCTTCAATGGAATAAATAGGTTTACGTTATGAGATTTTTTTCCCACACTCACTCAGTCATGGAGCTGATCACTTCTCGAGAAGTCGCCAATCGTGAAGTCACTCAAGAAATTCCCAGCATTTTATGGAAACCGAAGGTTCATTATCGTGTTCACAAGAACTCTCAACTGGCCCCTATCCTGAGCCAGATCACTCCAATCCATACCAGTTTATCCATTTTAAGCTCCATTTTAATATTATCCAACCACCGAAGTCTTGGTCTTCCTAGTGGTATCTTTCCTTCTGGCTTTACAACCAATATACTATATGCATTTCTCTTCTTCATCAATCGTGCTACATGCCCTGCCCATGTCATCCTCCTTTGCTTGGTCAGTCTAATTATACTCGGCAAAGAGTACAAGTTATGAAGCTCCTCATCATGTAGTTGTCTCCAACCTCCCGTTACTTCATCTCCCTTCGATCCAAATATTGTTTCTCAGGTTGTCCCCCAAAATAACTTCATACTAGTTTAATTTTTTCCTGCTTACAGTACATGTCTCTTGACGGCAAGAATTCTTATGGTCATATTTTCATTATTTGTAAATTTTGCCTGGATTATTGTACACAGGTTAGCTACATTCACATTCCTCTCTCTCTCTCTCTCTCTCTATATATATATATATATGAATGTTTTGAACCTGCTTACAATCTCCAAGAGGACACGAGGTAACGTAGTTGGTTGAGGCACTATGCCACAAGCAGGAAGGTCTCGGGTTCGATTCCCGAAGAGGTAATTGTTATTTTCAACTGACCTAATCCTTCGAGCCGCACTATGGCCCTGGATTCGACTAATCCTCTAACTGAAATGAGTACAAGAAATCTTCCTGGGGGTAAAGGACGGTGGGGCGCGTAAGGCTGAAACCTCACCGCCATCTGTGAGCGAGCCGATTTTATAGAAAATGTGTGAGCCTCGCCGTCTCACAACCCTATGGGCCTCAACGGCCTGTTAAAGGAGTAGCTTTACGTTATGTTTTTTAGTCTAGGGCACGCACGTTTCATGTGCACTTTTAACCTGAAAGGTCGACATAGCAAATTCATTACCTTACGGCGGCAGGTGTACGTAGTCTGCTAAATGCATTAAGAACAGGCTTAAGTCCTCTTCAATTCATCAGATTCGGTTAGATCTGATTTAGATGTAATCTTAATGGAAATTGAACATATATGAACGACAAGCGTAAATTTATTCGGGATTAGTAGTTTTTTTTACTTTGTTCACCATCCTGTATTTTAATAACACAAAAGAACATAACGTTTCGGAAACTATATATCTTTCCGTCCTCAGATGAGTGTTGGGAGACATCTACTATATATGGTCCACTAGAAATAGCTAACTTTTATCACTAAACTACTCCTAACGGTCCCAAGAGAGTAAGCGTCTCCCACTCCTCACCTGAGGACGGAAACATATATAGTCTCCGAAACGTTGTGTTCTTTTGTGTAATTTAGAATACCGGATGATTGACAGAGTAAAAGATCCTAGTAATCCCGAGTATTATACACCATCGTCAGAACCCTTTAAAATTTACTTGTACGTTTATTGTTTGCAAGTCAATTTTAAATATAATTTTTCTCACAAATGTCAGTTGTGCACAAGTGAGGGCGAATTGTTTTTGGGAAATTAGTGCTCATGTACTGGGACATGGGTAAATGGGCGTAACTCTCAGAGATCAAATAGAATTTCGATTAGATCGTTGCTTCGATCTAATCTGGCCTATAGCCCCTAAATTGGAGGTTAGTATTGAATACGTACCTGATAAGCTAACGGCGAAAATTCGGCAGTGCACTGCTGCCAACTTTTCGCTTGGAAGCAGGATAATATCCTCTCACTGCATAAAACTAACATGATATGAAGTGTTACACAGCACCTCGTGTAAGACGGATTTTTGGGTATATTAATCACCAAATAAAGTAGGGCTCAAAGAAATGTATACACACCATTCCCACGTCATTTTGTTTGACTGTCGTGCCATTCGACAAGGTGGTTCTGGCATTCATATGACTAGCACCATCTTTTGAGAGAATATCACACTACACACATTACACTTCCTTTCAACTTTGTGGCTATGTCCGTAGATAACCTCAATTAAAGTTTTGTGTACATTTTTGTGCCCCTCTGTATTTTGGGGGCAATGAAATCAAGAAAGTTGAGATGGGCATGCATATTAAAACCAACTGGAATACCTTAAGGAAAGAGACATCTTGGATGATTTTGGAGCAGAGATTACACGAAATTGTTGAGTTTAAATAGGTCAGAATGGTGCGAAGTAGTGGGTTTGCATTCTTCATATTCAAGATGGGGCTCAATGGCAGACTTTTGTGAACACGATAATAAACCTTTGGATTACGTGAAAGGTAGAGAATATTGTGACAAACTGAGCGACGTCTGTCTTCCCAAAATAGATTACTAGATCAGCTATCTTATATCCACAAGCGCTTACCTTAAGAACCAAATATTTTCTTCTCCCTTGATTCTAAATCGCGTACCCTAATAGTAAAGCAGATTTTCCGCGGTGGATGGAAACGATTTTCCCTGAATAATCAGTAAAATGAATATAAAGTAAAGTAAAGCTATCCCTGTACCAGGCCGTAGGGTTGTGAGACGTTGAGGGTCCCACATTTTCTAGACAGTCGACTCAGAGATGGCGGTAAGGTTGTCAGCCTTACGCGCCGGCCGCGCTTTACTCCCCAGGAAAATTATTTGATTAATTCCTGGTACCCATTTCTGTTAGAGGCTGAGTCGACCCCAGGGCTATAGTGCGGCTGGAAGGATCAGGTCAATTGAAAAAAATCCAATGACCTCATCGGGACTTGAACCTGAGGTGTAACTAATATGTGAATTGGAATTTATAGAAGCACACATATTTATAAGCGTGTTTTACTCTAACGCTGTTTGTAAGGAGACGAGTGTGGTTCGTAGGCGGTTCGTGCTTTATTATGTATTCAAAACAAAAACTAAACCAAAAAACCTTTTCGAATTTTCAAGTACATATTAAGAAGCAAAATAAAATTCCTTTCGCTTTTTACTTTTTCATTCTTAAAAATCAATTTCACGTGAAATTTATCTTTTATCAATGGAGACACCAATCAGTTTTCTCAGCAAAACCATCGAATAATCCGCTCTCAGTTAATCAAGTGTCTACTTTTCTGCTCCAATGTCGTGCGCTAGTTTTAGGTGTAACTGGAATCTTTAGAGCAAGAATTCTTTGCGGATAGCAAGTAATAGTCAAGCCAGTGGGACATAGTCGCCTTCTTGTTTGCAGAAATTGACTTATTGTTTAACAGGAAGCACCCTGTGGACGAAATAAAATTCCTTTCCTTTTTACTTTTTCATTCTTAAAAATCAATTTCACATGAAATTTATCTTTTATCAATGGAGACACCAATCAGTTTTCTCAGCAAAACCATCGAATAATCCGCTCTCAGTTAATCAAATGTCTACTTTTCTGGTAGTTGAGCGTCCAAGAGAAAAAGCCTAACTACAACCCACCATTATTTCCAGATCTGTATCTACTGACCAAAAATTAACAAACGAGTAGCTCCAAGTGCTTTACGTGGTGGGTTTTGACTTCTCAGCTTATATACCGGTTCAGTCCATTTCTATATTAGATTCCTTGCATGATCTCCCTTACCTGCCCGGGGGGTCCCAGTTAATTACTATTGGTTAGCGGCTTGTTGAAGGGTGCTCTGGGCGGGGCAACATAGGGGAGCCAAATTGGCGGACCACGAATAGAACTGAAGATGGATTCACGTGTTATCAAATCACGTGAACAGGCGAGGTTAGATCTGGATTGAGTTGAGACGAACAAGAAGAAAGACTTTGCGTTTCCAACGCCCGTTTCTCAAAATGCCTGCCTGCCGTATCACACGCTGTCACGCACTTTCATGAAGTCCACCTCCATCCTCGGTCTCACCACAGTTCGGACGGACGTACGCCACTAGAAAGTGCCTCAAATTGAAACGAGTATCACACTTTACTGTAATTCACAGTTCGTAACATACGCTAGTTCAGACAACCCAGAGAGACTTGTAGTTGCTCGAACTGTCGGTTCAAGGTAATGAAGCTACAGGCTAACACATCAATATTTCTTCAGAACTAAAATATCATTTATTCAGTCTGTCGGTAGGTCGGTTAAAATGCTGTTGGCCTTCGCCAGCAGGGTCATTCTTGGTTTCCAAATCCTGGCGGAACATATAATCATATTTTGTTGCCTCACTACACTAGAAGCCATGCAACTTTCCTAAAGGGTAACTTATTCGAGTAATTACTCGCAATTACGGGAATTGGAAGTCTCATTAAACTGTTCATAAGATCCCGCCAATTAACCCTATCTTGAGCCAGCTGAATCCTTTCCACATCCTCATACATTTCTCCAAGATTAATTCTTCTGTCATCTTCCCATGTACGTTTAGTACTTCATAGTAAACGAGAATGTTCTCTGCTTTTATCATATGTACTATGCGTACTACACGTCCTACCCATCTATGCCGAATTAGATAGTATCGTGAAAGCTACCACGGTAAGTGAATAGGGAAGGGGTTTCGAAAGAAGGAGTTTGGATTGTTTGAAGACTACAGTCCGAATTCCGCCTGAAAATAATGAGAAACTTAGTGGAAATTTTATTTTGTATAAAGACTAATATTCAAACCCGGTACTTCCACAATACAAGCCAAACGATTAGCTCTGTACCAGCCTTATCTATGAAAACTTAGAAAATGATAAAAGAACTCGGCCTTCAGATCTGTTTATTCAAGCTACAATTCTCCATAACCCAATTTAGAAGCTTTTGTTCACAAGTGTATTGCTTAGGAACTTCACGTTGTATCGAGGAATGGCGTGATCCGGCAGTTTCAAAACTTCGTATTGTAAACCTTCTGCGTGAAGTAAGAATATGAGAGAGGTAGGCTTACATTGCTGCAGTCAGGTCTGAACACGACAGGACCTGCGTGTTAGGCTGCCATCCTACCATTCCAACTCTCAATCCCGCAAGTAATTTGAAATTTCTCTGACATTGCTATTATTAAGATAATTCTGTTTGAAATAATTAAAAAAATTATACAGCCTTAATGAGATGTAATTATATTTTATTACGTCGATTATCAACCTTGTATGCTGCTGCCGGAGTAGAATGGTTATGGTTTTCATTACTGTGCCTGTTTATTACTCACATTAATGGAGCTCTATATATGAAATTTATATTGTTTTTGTAGGATAAAAGAAGTTATTAAACTACAATTACTGGCGAAGATAAAAAAGAAAAGGTCTTAAGAATTCAACAGTATCTTCAATGAAAATATTTCATGACGACAATAATTAAGTTTCTTATGACTTCAAATTGTAACGTCCTTGACGCTACAGCAAGGATCATCTGTTGGAGATTTCCAAAGTCAGGTTAATATTTATGTGATTCTATCAAGCTTCTCTCTAATTCGAAATTTCCTTCAAATTCCTCTTTCTAGAGCTAATTTAACGAGCTACGTTCATCTCTTTATACGTAATTCTCTCCACTTTCCTCGGTTTGTACGATTGTTTAATTGCGCATATCAGCAATTCTATTGATATTTCGTGAATAAAACCCAAAAAGATACTGATCACTGATCCCATGTTTAGACGCTATAACCTGCACTCACCACAAAAGTTCGCATTTTTAGTTCTAATAGCAAACTTATTGTCACGTGTAGGGGTTTTGCGTGACTTATAGACGGGGTTTGGATTGGATGAATGGATATATTGACACCTTACACATTCAGCTCGGGACTACAGGCATTTGTAACACTATTGCTATTTCCACACTTTACAGTTAACCGTTACACACAGGTACTATAGAAAACTGGAATACAATGGGGTAGTACATCAGCTATTTGTTATTACAAGGAACTATATGAATCTGCCAAAAATAAGAATTTGTCAAAATTTTTTCTGGAATTCTTTAGGCTAATTGGCAGGTGTCCAAATGAACCCTATAGTGAAGTTCGCCGATCACAGCGATCTCGTGGTCTAAGGAATCAAATGTCCTCGATAGCTCGAACGCTGAGATCGTTGGTTCGAAACCGATTTAAAGTATGGATGTTTGTTTACGTCAATTCTGTTTTTGTGTAGGTAGCGGCATTATGTCGGGCTGATCCACCATCCAAGGAGTCCTTCCGACTGTCTAAGATTAAGAAACGGAAGCTAAAAGAAACATGTCAAGGATGCCTTATGTCCCTAGTGGGAGCAACAGGAATAGATATATAGATATATAGATAGATAGATAGACAGACGGATGGATGGATAGGTAGGTGGGTGAGTGGGTGGGTAGATAGGTAGTGAAGTCCAGATAGGCTAACATTTGTCTAAAGCATTTCCTTCTCAGACAACTCTGAAGAGGGAATGTTTTATCTCTGTTTCTTTCTACATCGATAAATCAAAATCAAAATGGTTTGGAATGTTGGTACGCTAATGATTTTACGTAACGGGGAACTACATTAATTCCAGGAAGAAATCCAAAGACACTCTAAGGGCAGGTGTGCACATCATTTTCTATTAGTTGCATTTCTGTGCAAGAGTGTGGGGGCTACCTCGCTCAAAAATGAAAATGCTTGGATATTTTGATCTGCGGGCAAAGATATTTTTGGAGTAAATTTATATGCAAAATTCCAGAAATATAATTTATAAATTATCATTTCTCGAGCCAATAAAGTGATTGATCTAGGTTAAATATGTTGTACTTTTTACAAACTAGCTTTCTTATAGAGATTTTTTTATTATTAGTGGGGTGGGACTAAGTCCCTTGTACTGCGGCCACTTCTGGCCTATTGTACGAGCCCCAGATGATAGGTGAGGGAGATTGTGGAGCAATTGGTGGAATGAAGGTTGGCAGAGGAAACCAAAGTACTCGGAGAAAACCTGCCCCAGCGCCACTTTGTCCACCACAAATCCCACTTGACCAGACCCGGGATTAAACCCGGGCAGCCGCGGTGGGAAACCAGCGACTAACCTCTTGAGTTATGACGCGGCCATCCTTATAGAGATTAACTTGAGAGAAGATTTCAGTCGTCCTCACAAAGAAGTGTGAATTCAGCTATTAAAACAAGAGAAAAGAAACCGAAGAAAGTACTGATGAAGCTGCCACAAGACCGAATGCTGGGAAATTTGTACTCATCACCTCTGATTGCAGCTCTGAAACATTGCTGGAACCAGTTACACAACATGCCTGACTATATCACAGTGGCTTACTTTTGATTATATGTAGGCTTACAGTAATATTAGATTGTAAATAGCCTTAAGTTGTAGAAATGTTTGTGTTAAATAGGTCTACATGTAACATATAGGTTAATTGTTCTCGAAAAGAGGTTTGAATATATTGGATCTGAGTTCACCAGGTCGGTAAGAAATTTTAATGAAGTTAACGTTATTCTGACATCTCTCGTTTATGAAATGTGCAAGAACGTGTAAACCGTGCGTGTATCATGCACATGGCTGGCTTCTTTAAACCTGTGAATATAAACATTATCAAGCATCAGATCGCCACCGCTTTTCTGCTCTGGTAATTTAAGAAAACACTTCTCCTTTTGTTTTTCTTCTTCTTCCACTTCCCTTGACATATCCTTAACATTCTATATATTATACTCTGTGGTGTTTATCCATGATCCCTGACAGTGGTCATATCCTTACGGAGGATATTTCTCAAACACAATCTCAGAATTAGCATCTCAGATGTTCAAAAACGGAGAAAGAAAGTTGAATGTGGACTTGGAAATGTATCGTAAGGTTGAGGTGTTAAAAATGTGCGTGTCTTCTGCACGTAATAATTTTCTGCTGCTTAGTCTTACACATATATTGCATAAGACATAATATTCATAGGCCTATAATGTGGAAAATAGAACTATGTCTAAGATTTGATGTTTTCACAGCGGTGGCTATGAAGAAAGCAGTCTTCTGGGATGTGGTGCCGTGTGGATATTGTCTTAACCGAAGTTTCAGAGGAACATATCGCCTCCATGGAAGCGCCACATCCCAGAAGACTGCTTTCTTTATACATCTATGTGTATTCCAGATATGTTTCTTAGGCGATTGCTTAGCGAGATGCTTACATGTAACTTGTTTCAGACAGTAACTGGGACTTAAGTAACATTTGTCTCAACATTGTTCAGTGTCCATTGCCTATTTTTTAAATGTCAAATTTCTTCAAATTATCACATTTCGGAGACCGGCTTTATCTCCGTGTTTAGATAGAACACAGAAAAATTATGAAGACTGGGTGCCTATTACTCAAGGGTTATTAGAGAATACACAAGGCGCCATGTTGGAAATAGTTATGTAGCAGGCAGTATAGCATAACTTGCTTTTGCAAGAGAACACTGCCCAACAACTATGTTATTTCGGTGTGGTTAGAAATGTCAGGGGTTACGAGGATTGTTTGCACTTTTAATTCTGCTCGAAGAGAGAAAGATTGACTCGATTGCATAAGCGGCAATATAATGACGTTAACAAAGAAGCAGAGTATATTCCATTATAAAATAGAAAGCTCATTTTCCATTATAGAATAGATTTATTATGTCTTGAATCCAGCATAATTTTGGGCTTTGCAATCTGGACCCCACGATGGACATGGTAGACCTATAATACATAGTGGGGACTTTAAATGCTTCCAATGACTTGTAGAATGGTGAGGATGAGTTATACAAATAATAGTCTAGGAGAAATAAACGCCGCCAAAACATTTACTCCTGTTTCTGGAATCAGAACGCACGCCACCCAGTCTTACAAGTCAGGTGAACAAAGACATACTCAGAGAAATTACTGAATTAAAGTGTACGAATATTTTGATGTAATTTATTTTTTAAATTTAGTCCCTTATAAGTCATAATTTTTGCTTTTGGCATATTGAAAATATTACTCAGAGCACTTACTTACTTACCTGCTTATGGAGCTCAGCCCTTCTTAAGGAGAAGCCAAATCTGCAGCTACTCAAGAATTTCCCAGCATTTTATAGGATCCCAAGGTTCATTACCGTGTTCACAAGAGCCCTCCACTAGTCCCTATCCTGAGCCAGATCAATCCAATCCATCCCATCCCATCCTATCTCTCTAAGATTCATTTTAATATTTTTCACCCATCTATGCCTTGTCTTCCCAGTGGTCTCTTTCTTTCTGGTTTTCCCCACCAATATTCTACATATGCATTCCTCTTCTCCTCATTCGTGCTACATGCCCTTCCCACCTCATCCTCCTTGACTTGATCATTCTAATTTCAGAGCACTTACATATCTTTATACGAATATTTCAAAAGAAAAAAATAAGTTATTTACTCTAACATTTCAAATATAATAAGTTATTACCTCCTTCGCTTCCATGAGACTTAGAGTTCACAAAATTCCGATCTTGCGAACTTTCGGAAAAAGAAGGACAAGTTACGAGTTTCAAAAAAGGCCCCTCTATTCTGAGATGAAATGTTGGATAAAAGAAGAAAAAGATGGAGATCCCTTTTCTCTCCTTCCATTTATTTGAAGCTCAGGCTTGTACCCTTATTTTCTTGCCTCAACTTCCATTTTGAAGTCCTTGCTGCTGCTCCACGTTAGAGGTAATTAGAACTTCAGGATTTCATTACCTGGACGGAGCCAAGGAGCAAGGAGGGTCTGGCGAGATTATTTTAAAAGAGATACGAAATTACCTGATTAAAGAAAAGCGTCATTAAGACAAGCAAAAGTAATTAGCGCAACAAAAAAGAAACGTAAAAAAGAGAATGAAGCTTAAGGGACAAAATGAGAACACGAAGGAACCGAGGAAAGAATAAAAAAAAAAAATACGAACGCGCAGTAAAGTGTCAGACAAACAACACTGGCTATATCTGTTTCAGAGATTAAGTGCATGTTGGAGTGAGTAAAGAACATGTCCATAAAAGTGGATACTTGACAAACTGAACAAGCCTTCCTATCTATATCTGCCCTTAAAATCTAAGTCCACTGCCGTTGTTTACTAATTTAGTGTGAGGTAAAACATGATGTGCTCACAAGAAATTTATGTAACATTCAAATGGACGTTCACACACTTCTCTAAAATTTGAGGGTCATAAATCAGTCTGTAGAAAGGATAGAAAGCTGGATTTTTTACGGAAAGGCATGATGCGTTTGTTGAAGATTTTTTGTAAACGTATTTTTCAATAAGTGAATATTCGATAACAACCGCCTCTGTGGTCTAGTGGTCATAGCTCCTAGCTAAAAATCAGAGGTCCCGGGTTCGATTCCCGGCACTGCCATATTTTCTGAGAAGTAGTGAGTCTGGAACGGAGTTCACTCAGCCTCGTGAGGGTAACAGAGGAACTACTTGAATGGAAAAGTAGTGGCTCCGGTCTAGAAAACCGAAATTAACAGCCGTGGGGATTCGTTGCTCTGACGACGCGACACCCTCTATCCGCTAAAGTTGGCACCAACTTCGCCGACAAACGGCGGTCACTTAGTCGATATAGTTCTCTTGCGGACTAAAGCCACGGAATTTGTGTATTGTTGTTGAATATTTGATAATTTATGTGATACTGGCAGCGACTCATTTCTTGACTATTTTCACAATGTCCTTGCTACGTACATCGGATGTAGTTATGGCGTAACATCAAGTACAATGTTGGGACCGAGCAGGTTGTCGTAGCGATAACTGTCTAGAATCTTAATCTGGAGGTCTTGGGTTGTATTCTCAGCCATGAAAGAGGTTTTTGTAATATTTGTTCTTAGTACCGCCAGGTAAATGCCAGGATAGTGTCTGAATTAAGTCATTACCATTTCCTTCCAAATCCCTCCTACTTCGTCATCCGTATATCATCTTATCATCAATGCTATGTAGTCTGGATACCAACAGCACCGTAATTAATCTAATATGGCGTCGGAAATATCATGGATAGTGAAATAAATATAACAGTTATGGCGCAGTTACACATGAGCACTGACGACACTCGCCTAGAGGGATTTAAGGACAACCAAGCTCTGGAAATCTATCCTGTTGTGGGTGGCCAAGTGATATTAATTTATAGATTCATATAGTCTCTCTGTACAGAGGGTAGATACACGTATACCGATTTATTCTCGGAAGATCTACTTAAGTAATATACGTATTATATTTAAACGCTAAACATATTGAAATACTGCACACATCATTCATACACCTTTCAAAATGCAAACGGTTCCTATTATAGAACCTCTTCGATATTGTGACGTGTATACCCATTGCTAGGCAACTACTGGCTAAACACATTCCCGCGGGAGCCAATGCGCGTAACAATAGGACATCCATTGCTAGACAACGGATCACTAAAACATGCTTCTTTATCAGTGGAGGCTGTGTTTTCTGCCTGGTCAGTGCAATATGGTTAGAAGGAAGCGTTCGGAAACATAGAGCAATATGGAACAGAGCTGAGTTTCGAGACGCCAGACTGCCAAAACATGAGCCTGGGAGCAGAGGAATTGAATTGAGTCGAGTCTTCGGAATTTACAGTTGCAGAATAGTGACAAGAAAGGAATTTGGCTGTGAAAAGACTTCATATGTGATTTGAAGTTACAATGAGAATATTATAAATCCGTTGCTAGGATACGACTAATGAACACTTAGAATCCTAGTGCGTGTGTAACGGTGAACTCTAAAGTGTGCAAGTCAACGATATAGCTGTACTACTTGTAGTCCCGAGTTTAGAATGTATAAGGTGCAATAAATCCAGTCATCCAATCCAAACCCCGTCTATAGTCACTAATGCACGTGACAGTAGAATAAGACGCTTATGCGCAACAAGATACTCTTATGGTTGCTTTTATTGCCATTGTAAATGGAGTTCAACTAATATAATCTCTTTTATTCTTGCAGAATATATGAACTTTCCAAACGAAGATTATCTTGTGAAAATTTTCACTGATTATAACACGACAATGATAGACAAGAGTCACTTGTTTCTTAGTGTTTGTTAACGTCTACGAATTCTCGGGGAAAGTTTTACAGTGACGTTGAGAAGGGTGAAAATTGCTTACAATGGACATATCTTGACTAATGGGGAGAACCTTTAAAACTAATTTTAATTTCATGATTCTCCTGAAGTGTGGAGCAAAGTTGATTTATGACACTACTTGTATATTGCGCATTGGCCATGTTCTTAGGCAGGTTCAGAGAGTGAGAAACACTAACCGCGCAAATGAAAGTGCTGACACTCTTTGAAAACATAAAAATATATCAGTATAATAAAATATACGGAAGTTAAGTCGTTTCAATAGCTTCGTATCTAGGTTACGAGGAGTAAGCCTACTTGTATTACTGTCAGTTGTTTGAAGGAGAAGTACAGTCGCCACAAAACCCTCTTGCTTCAATATTTTGTAGTCTACGTAACGACTCTCTCAGCAACTCAGTCTATATAGTGCCGAATGATTGAATGATAGAAAATGAAGAATTAGAAAATACATGGAAGGAAGCAGTCATTGCAAAATTTCAGGAATTTGCCGAAACTCATCTGTTGCTTCCATAAAGTCTCACCCAGCGAACTAATACAAATTATTTACCGTTGATGGAGTATACCATAAGGAAACATATCGAATAATCATCAGTCGCGGAGCAAGGGCTGTGGGAAGGCAAAGTTTGCCTGAATTCAAAAGCACTATCTGATGTAATAAGACCTTTAACCAATAAATATTCAGACATGCAACTCGGCCTTTAGGCCATCTCCAGGGGCGTCCAAACAATAATAAAAGGAGAGTTTATAATTTTATCAATAATTGTATATAAATTATTTAAAATACGTGTTTAAAATAATTGATATTCAAAATCAATACGATGCAGATGATGATAGGGTATTGTGTATAAACAACAGTGAAAATTGTCCAATATGACTGCGTTGTAAAAAAAGTAAGTAAAATTGTCCACGTGTTTAACTAATTAAGCACTACGCCATGAAGACGTATCGGGGAGTGGATGTATAGATCCAAGTTTTCTTGACCTCAGCACTACTTGAAGGCGAGTGGTCAGCTTCACGCCCCTACCGCTTTATGCACGGGGTAAGAGCCCCCAATGCCCGTTTTATAGGAGGCTGGTTGGGCCTCAGAAAAGGCGTGGAAGACGTGAAGAAGAGAAAATTCTTGACTCTACTGGGACTCGAACTTCACCCCTCTGTCATCCAGCCCTTAGCCAGTCGTCATCCCGGTTAGTCTTCCTAATAAGTGGTATTTGAAATAATTGTTAATATTTGGGCTAATGCCGGTCACAGTAGCCGAGCTGTCTAAGACGTGCACTGTCTTCGCTCGCTCGGAAGCCGGGATCGTGGGTTCGAATCCCACTCAGGGCATGGATGTTTGTGTGCGTTTTTCTGTGTTTGTCTACAGGTAGAGGCCTTGCGACGAGCTGATCACCCGCCCAAGGAGTCCTACCGAATGTGTAAGATCTAGAAAACCCGAAGTGAACGGAGAAGTTCATGGAGGTAGGCCTAGGCCCACTGGGGTTGTAGTGCCAAGGAAAAAAAAATTGGTCTAATACGGCAATTTGGAGATGGAATTAGCTTATGGTATATCTTGTTGTAACTCTTCTGGTACTCAAATCGTAATGGTTTAATTATAAGAAATGGTAGTTAAGCTTCTTCCATGCCTCGAAATTTCTCGTAAAAAAAGGTAGGGTGGCAGTAATGGGCGTGAGGAGATAAATATTTTTACAACGTGCCGTGGCCATTATGAATGCACCCCCGTCGAGATGCTAGTATTTAACTAGCCTAATCATTCTTCGCTTATATACAATGTAGATTCCCTAGTTAATTTCCTGCAGTCCCTCCCGGCCATTCCACAGAACGCTGTCTATGATACTTAAGGGGCTACCCTACACTGACGATAAAAACGTTATAAAAAGGAACACTCCTGTTTATTGATGATGGGGTGTTGCCTATTGTCGCAGTGCCTTAGATAAGTAGACTGATGGTATTATATTGTTGTATATGTTATATTCATTAGGGAACACGAACATTGTAGAAGATGTATCAAGTGTTCAGCTGTACGTACAAGTAGGGCAAGGTGAATTGTTGACGTGCGTTATGTTCATTTTGTTTATTATTAAGGTATTGTTGTAGTCCACACATACACGCTGGACACCAGAGAACACCTATCCTAGATACAATTCAATAAATACACATTGATATAAAGAACGAAACGATTAAAGACGTAATGAAATTTAATTAATCATTTTTAATTAATTTCAAATATTTTAAAAGGAACTAATTTGTTTTTAGAATAATAAACTTTCGGACATACAACCCTCAAGGCCTGTTCAGTGTTACAGTATAATATAACAAAATAAACAAATCAACATACGTACCTGATGATAATCCTGTGTGGCCGAAATATGAAATAAATTTACGTAAAAATGGACTCAACAATGATTCGACCAATAATCAGTGAGTCTGCATCGAAGACTCCCCACGGCCGTTAATCTCGGTTTCCGCCAACAATGACACTCTTTCCATTACTTCTCTTCATGATATGTTTCGGTCACAAACGGCCATGTCAGAAGAGTTTCACAGTATAAAATACCCACTTATTCATATCACATATAAATGCGATATTTTATAATTAAATTATTTATGAAATATCTTTATTTTAGTTTCATATATATCTTGTATTTAAATCGACATCTATCAGTTAGCCTATAAATGTACATAGAAAGTAATCATTTTAAGCCTATATTTCTAAATATGAATACATGTGTTACATTTCAATAATGAAAACGTGTAAATCCCAACACCCTAGGATGACTCTATAAGGGTCGAAACACGTAGTGGGACATAAGTTAATGAACTGTAATTGCATTGACGGTGGAAATTGTATTATCATTAATGAAATATCGCATTTATGTATGATGTGAAAAATTGGACATTTTACAAAATAGAACAATTTTAGCATAGCTGAGACACCTGATGATGGCCGTTTGAGGCTGAAACATGTCACGAAGAGAAGAAATGATAGAAATATTTTCATTGTTGACGGAATTATATTGTGAATAATAAACAATTTTCCTTTACTTTCCAAACTTAAAATTATTCCTTCAGTCGGAGAATAAAATTACATGCAATTCATGATGAATTTCAAATGAATAGATATTCCCTTAAATATAATATGAGTAGCAGGCGAAAACATCTTCGTGGGCAGATTATAACGTGGTCAGAAACTTCTGTTAAGACATATCCTCAGCTTTACTAGGTCAGGAATTCACGCAGTTTTCCAAGTGATTCTTCTGTCATTGCCACTGTGAGCGCAGTATCATTGTATAGTTGTCCTTCAGACCGTCATCTGTAGTCAAGGTCCTCTGAAGAACTGGTGTTTTTGTATTTAGCTGAGTGGAGAAGGTGTGCGATTTCGAATGATTCTTGGAATAGAAGCCTGAGTGTAAAGAGGATCTTAACTATAGAATAAAAGAACAACGTGTTAGAACCTCTACATAAAGTCAAAGAGGTGTCATCTGGTTCGTCTCCTCCCCCCCCCCCCAACGGTTTCGCTTTTAACTAACCGTGGAAACGGAATGTGATAGTCCCTTGTCACTCCTTATATCAATCTTGCGCTGAGAACAGGGAAGGAGATGGACCTCCGTGACATATACAGGATGTCTGATTACGAAGGTTCATCAGAGTGACCACTTATTTATAGCACTGCAGCTTCACGTCCGGGGTTCTTGCTGCACGGCGTATATAGTACGTGACAATATTTAAAAATCCTCTCAACTATACAGACAATATGAATATGGAACGGAAATCGCTGTTATTTTTTTTACTTCATCATCATCATCATCATCAATAATCTGTCAAGATGACAGGTCCACAGTCTCTTCCAAAACAATTCCTCCATTTAATGCGATCTAGAGCTTTCTCCTTCAAATGACAGTATTCTCTTCTGTCCCCAAGGTCATCCAGCATCTTCTTACGTCTTCTTCCTCGTCTTCTTGTCACTTCTATCCGCCCCTCTATCTTTCCTTCGATAACTTCTTTTAGAAGGCAGTTTCTGCGTAAAACATGACCAATCCAATTAGCCTTCCGTTTTTTTTTTACTTATCAGTCAAAAATTAAGAACCACTTATTAATATTTTTAAATTGTCGCAGAAACCAAAGAGCTTCCGAGGCGCCGAAATATCCTATAGCGTACTGTTGGCCTTGGCTACACATTTACAAATCCAACTTTAAAGTAGCCATCAGTGTTATACGTATATATATATATATATGGGGGTGTGGTTATTAGACGGGTTTTGGATTTATTGCACCTATACACTTAACTCGTAACTACAAGTAGTACAGGGCTAATTGCTGATCTACCTACTTTACAGTTCATCGTTACGCACATAAAGTGTTCTCATTCTTCAATAGTCGTATTCTCACAACGGATTTTAACACTGTAATTCTACCAGTCTCACTGTAACTGCAGCACACATGAAGTCGTCTTTGCACAGCGTAATTCCTTTCTTGCTATCTCTCCTGAATCATCTTCGACATCCTTAGTGCTTTCAGTTGGCCTGGGATACGAGTTAAATAACATCGGAACGACCTCAACAGAAAATTTCTTTTCCTAACAATTCCTCCATTGTTACTTACGTCTTAGTTGCAGCGCGAACCTGTTTACCGAGTCGTTTCCTAGCAATGAACGTCTACTCTGGCTCCGATATTCCTGGACCCCAGCAGTTATCTTACTGCAACCCCTAACTTATTCTGCTTATAAAATCTCGGCACGGACCGCACAGAAAACACCTTCCTTTGTTACTGTTTATGGACCGCTGTCATGTAAAGTCCGTTATATATTTGCTTATATCGCGGTCGTTTCCTAGCAACGAAACTACATACCACAATATTATTATAGCAAAGATACATATAGCCAGGATCTTTTACCAACGTATTGCATGAGGATGTTGTATAATGTAAATATGTTAACTCACCAACCAATTTTCATTGCTTATTCTCTTCTCATAAGGAGTCAGAATTCTCAGTCGTTATAGCGACGGACTGAACTACCAGGGTTCGATTCCCGGAAAGGAAAATTATTTTCTTCCCCATAGCGTCCAGACGGGCACTGGGGCCCATCCAGCATACTAGCCAATATGCACCGGGTGCGCTTTTCACGGGGTTTAAGCGGCAGCTGGCGTGAAGCTGACCATTCATCTCTAACCATTGTTAAGGTCAAGAATGATGGAGTTATACCTTAATTGACTCATATGACTTTATATCATACTGTTTAACTAATTAAGCACAGAGACAACTTTGCTTATTCTTAACATTCTTCTTTTACAGACTGTTATGCTAAAGATCTTCCACGTGACTTAAGCAGGTTCGCCCTCCAGGAACTATGAATATCCCTCTGTGACTGTCAAGACTATCTTAATACTTAAAGGAATGACTGACTGACTGACTGACTGGCTGACTGGCTGACTGACGTGGCAAATATTTCAATAATAAAAATACGTCGAAGGTTCTGCACCTATAAAATATTTTGGGGTGCTTCTCAATTATACAACATCAAAACTGGCCCGGCAATTTAATGTGATCAAGTTACAACTCCCCTGCTTATAAAATCAAAATGGAGCTTCGTAAGTTAAAAATTTTTCTTACTTCATCACATGGGACAGAAAAGTTGACACAGACTGAGAAAAACGAAAACATATAGCTAGGCGTGGAGACTAAAATTCGTCAGAGTATAAAGAAATAAGACAGAATAAAATTCTAAATCAGGACATTACGGAAGATCTGCGAGTAAAAATATTACGGTAAAGGCTGCTGAAATGGGGGCCACAGTGATACAGAAAATAGTTGCCCTTGGGGGCCTAAAATCTTTGAGATGTAGATCAAAGTAACACTGGAGAATATATGAGTAGATACACATAACGAAGGCCTTAATGGAGTAAGGAGAAGAATAGAAAAGTTTTTGTCACAAAACGGCTCAAACTGCTGGAAGTGTTTATGATAATTAAAGTTAATTTGCATTGCAGAAATGGAACATTTGTATAAAGCGAGCTATGGGAGCTAAAATAAATGTTGTTGCTACTTAAAGTAATGAAGGAAACACTGGAGGCTTACTGGTGTCAGATAAATATGCACTAAGTTCTCGACAGATCTTAAATACTTTTTATTCTAGTATTTTCACGGAAGAAGACAGGATTCAAGGAAAAAATCTTGTGAACAGGTTAATGAATTGTTGGGTTCCATAACGAGCAGGTAATTTCTTAAGCAACCGAGCAAATATCAGTTTGTGTCATGAGTGAATCGAGTGCTTAACACAAAGCTTCTTATAATTACTCAGAAATTAAATCGTAATTTTACTTTTCACTTTATGAAAACTCACAAAATCGGAAACATAGTTGTGTGGACGTTTGGTACTCGAAGACTACTTTTGTGTTTAAAAAACGAAGATTTCAAATAAATGAGGACCTAGGGCCTTTGCAAGTGAGCTGAGTCTATAAGTTCATAAGCTAACCTGGATTTGAAGTTTTGAGTTTTAGTTTAGTTCATAAAACGCGACACAACGGAGAATTAGCACTCTCGTGTGACTTCTGATACATCCGCTGTAGAGTTTGTACTTCAACGCGTGTGATGATGTTCCTACATGTAAATGTAGCTCTTCTACAGCAGTGGCGTGACGACCCCTTTGTCCTTGAATATTTTTCACCCTATTAGTCTAATGCGCAAGCAGTTAATGACTTCTGGTAGTCTGAAAGCTCCTTGCAAGTGGCTCTCGTTTCAGCAGTGTGTAAATCATTGTAGTTAGATGAATGGCTCGATTTATTTTATTTGAAGTTCCCATGAAAACTGGCCCACATTAACTGGGTGTGGCATGCTGGGACCTCAGGGTAAGGCTCTCAGATTGGTACAGACATTGTAAGTTTAGGACGCTAGAAGCGTGGTTTATTTCCTTGCTTCTTGTGAGCTTATTTTTGTTTGATCTACGTCCCAATATTATACTGAAGTTTTATTCTTGTCGAAATGGGTTATTCTTGCTTTTCTTGCTTTATGTGTGAAAGGTAGCAGAAATATATTGAAATAGCAGCCGTGGGTAGCCGACAAGTGGTGGTACTCCTGTTTAGGTGGGAACCGTCAAATATTTACTGTAAAAAAAAACAGAATTAGCATGTTACGAAATGTTACACGGGGACTCATATTTAATGTGCTTTTGCAAACTTGATAATGAGTTTCATAAATGGCGTAGTTTCTTGGCGAGTTGATCCACTATTAGCTTCTTAAGCAAGACTTTGCTCCAGAGAATTAATTTAGTGAACGACAGTCCAAGATCCACAACCTCAGATTATAATACGTATTTCGAATGCTATTTGAAGTGTAATTTGTTTAATATTGTGGAATTGGGTGTTAGTATAAGACGTTTAACTCCTTCAGGGTATAAATGAAGTAAATTTTATAATTGGCATTAATAAATAACAAAGTAGTTTCTTGCAGATGACAGATAGTCACCAAGCAGGCTGATTTATTGGTAATACACTAGCCACATACAGGGGAGATGCCCGGTTAAAAACTCGACTGAATCACTTGCTACACTGACTTATGATTTCATGTTCTTTCTCCATTCTCTCCAGGCAAATTCCAGTGTAGTACCTCGACCAGCCATAACAGTTTCCTTCCAAATCCTTTTCATTCATTGTTCACCATCATCCTACCAGTAGACACTGTAAAGGCTAGATAATTCTAGCGTCGTGGAGCAGCGCGAGAAATACGAAATAAACAGTCTGAAAGTGACACTTCATATCAAAACTTGTCACTTATCACCCAAAATTTAACATCTGTAAAATTAATACTTTATTATGTATAAGTGGCTGATCCGGGATAGCGTAGTCGGTATAGCGATTGGCTATGGGCTGGAAGACTGAGGAGTCGGAGTTTGTGTCCCTATAGGGTCAAGAATTTTCTCTTCTCCAAGTTCTCCAGACCGGCTCTGGGGTCCACCCAATCTCGTATCCCATGGGTACCGGAAGCTGTTCCACCCGGGATAAAGGGACCGGGGCGTGAAGGAGACCACTGACATTCGGCTGAGTGCCGAGGTCAAGAAAATGTGGATCTATACATCCACTCCCCCATACGCTTTCATGGTGTAATGCTTAATTATTTAAGCACAGGGAAAACTTTACCTTCGTGTTTATGGGGAAGGAAATTGTTTTAATTTATATGCACGCATAAAATACGCAGAGGAGTGCTTGAGCTCAAAACAGTGTAACAAAGAAAGAAATAATAAACCTGTTTCGATCAGAATTGATAGACGCCCCATAATACGTCGCGCCACATATATGTATTTATTGTGGATTTTAAGTAATTCGTCAAAGCACATAATTTAATGTGATTACTATGTCTTGCTTTCAATTTTCCCTGCATCTGCATTTAAATATTTCAAACATGTATACACAAATTTTGATAGTTTTAACGAAAGGCACAAGTGATTTCCCCGTCTCGAAATTCCGACGCCAAATATGATTATATTTTAATGGTAGGGAGTACAAAAATTATGTGCCCATAACTACATAATGGTTGTGCGGAATCTTAATATTTCTGTCAGTTCGTCTGTTTATCACTCAGTTAGAGAGAGTACAGAAATATATACTTGGTTAACTGGGTTTCTATGTTTCAAGCTACAATTCTTCCGAGTTTTAATGACTGAAAAGGGAAAGCGTTACTTGCTATTACGATCATCATCAATAACTTAACGGGTTATGTCATTCTGTATTTTCTGTCTCCCGTTTTAAGGTTTATTTTTCCGTCATTTCTCCGGTCTTCCCAGAATACTTCTCCGTGTAGTTTGATATTCCAGGAATTTGTATGGATTATGTCCGTGGGACGTGTCTTAACCAACTGTTTCTACAGCTACTAATAGTCATGTCAATATTTAAAAATAATTTCTCTCCTAATTTCTTTTCAGTATTTTGCGTATCCCATCACTGGTCTAAATAAGTTTAGTTTTATTTTTCCATTTGCAGTTCTTTCCATCCCCTCACTTCCTTGGCAGCCATCACTTTCACCTCAGAGTCAGGAGTGTTGGTTTGGGGACAAATTGTGCGAAGCGCATCTTCGCTCACTCTTCTTGACAATATTTAGAATTTGCTGGAATATATTATGGGCCGGGATTAAGGGAACGTGACAGCGGAGTTCGCAACGGAGCCTCAACAAAAGAGAAATGGAATCATAAAATTATCTTGAAACATTTGTTTCTGTAAATTATGAAAATTCAGTTTGTACTTTTATTTATTACAAGAAATAAAAAATAATTTCTATAACCTAAATTTTTTGTTGCTGATAGAGACATAAACATTTTGATTGTCCTGGGGCCTCCACATTTTGAGTGCCTCAGGGCTTCCATATTTTCATCGCCCCCTGGCTACCCCAATTGCTATCCTTGCTCTGAATCTGTTGAATTTTATTTCGTCGTCGTGAGGTATATTTTCTGATACAGTGCAGCCCAGAAAATTGTATGCGTTGCTTGTTTCTTCATTCTGACGTTTAGGAGACTGAATTTGGCTAATACATCGTAGCATTCAGTCCATAAATTTCTGTCTTCCCTTCTGCTGTCTAAAGACATACAAATTAGAATATACAAAAATATAATTTGCCTGTGGTTCTCTATGGGTGTGAATCTTGGTCTCTGACATTAAGGGAGGAATATAGACTGAGGGTACTAGTAGATAGATAGACAGGTAATTTGCAATAGGAAACTTTCCTCATTGGCCTTGAAATATATACCTTAATGTAGGAATGTATACAAGATAATTATTCAAATGGTCAAGGTCTCAAAGAGGACTAATGCCAGTACTACTGGAAATGAGATCAGTAAAAAAAGTTGTTAGGGTAATGGCAATCAATAGATCAATCAGTCCAAGATGGGAGGTGAGCTAACTCACTAACTCTCTTGTACTCATATATCAAACATCCCTGAGATAATATGCAGCAGAATTTTAGTATAAAACATCAGTTGCTTCGTTTATTTTGTATCCAATTGAACATTCTTCCTACAAGGCTCACGGAGATCACAGTGAATGCAAAATACAATAAAAGCAACAAAATATTACTTGAAGGATCTCGAATTATCGGCTACAGACCTTCTACATTTCTTTGCAAAATTTTCTGTTTCGTATAACGACTGTATCATTATGAATACCGCCACTGCGAGAGACGTCATATTGCCACGGAACTACACGAGTCACAATGTGAAATTGCTGAGGAAAACAACGAAGCCAGCATGTCAAATTTCTGCCAACTCTTAGCTGAAATATATTATAAATTCTCGATGCCGTTACACCTGTTGGATGTGATTGTATGAAGAGACAACCGCTTGTTGAACTGTTCTATAATATTTATTATAGTTGAACAGTATATACAGACGAACTTGAGTTTGAAGAACTGAAAAATAATAATAACAATAGTGAACACTATAACACCTTGAACGTTGTATTGAAACGCAACACTGAACTGTAGAACTGTAAACTTCCAAGTCAAAGTCAAAGTCACATTGCGACTGACGGTCAGTCAGTCAGTAAGTCTTGGTGTCCAGCCCCATTTGGTGCTCATGACCAGATATTTATTACTGTTTGGTATTTACGGTCTTGTTTTTTGAGGGGAGCCCTCTCTGGCGAGAGGACGTGTCTGCCTTTATATATATATGCTTCTGGCCCTTGCCATTGCAGTCTTTCTCGGGTTCGAGTCCCTTGGGACTCGCGACCATATTTTACTCTCTCAGATTTGAGACTTCGCTTTTCGTCGCCTCCTACGACTCACAAGGTCACGGTTGAGGTATTCTACCCCGCCTCCACACGGGGTTGTAAACTTCCACTCATTGTATCTTCTTATATAACCTAGAGTCGGACAGTTGTCACTGTAATATTTGCTTGAATGTGGGCAGTCCCCACACACCCAAACAAGTTCCATTACTTCTTCCTGAATAACAGACAGGCTACCAAATTTCGAAAACCCTGTATATATAAAAATAGTAGTTGCCTTTTTCCAATCCAGATCCTTCTTTCACTTGTCGGTTCAACATTTTTAGCTCTCGGATAGACTGGATTCTTTTAAGCTTAGACTTGGGCGTTACAAACGAAACACGAACAGAAAAAAAATTGAACATGACTTCAGACGAGAGCAGGACGAGAATTCTCTTTATATAAAAATACATATAAAAGTCGAGGGTCGTAATGGTGAAGAGAGAGTGAGAGGGGGGGGGGCTGACCGGTATGCAGGAATTTTGATCTCCGATGCGACATTCCGTTGCGCCAGAGAGCAGTGTATTCCCTCGACATGGCGCGGTGCTGTGTCGGGTTGCACGTCCACTTTGTGGCAAATACTCCACATTCCCTGACTGTCTCCATAGTTCCCACAAAACATGTAGTGCCAGACTCACGCTACAAGAAATGCGAACTGAACAACCAGACCTTAATATTTACTCTCAAGTTCGGTGTATCTTGCTTTGAATCTCGACCTGGAAATAGCCTAGCTTGAGTGCTAATTTCCGTTGCTTTTTTTCAGTCTATTTTTATTGGCTCTACAGCCGCCTTGGGCTCTGCCCTCTGATTTTTCAGTTTCATAATCATTTTTACACACGGCAGAACTCCATGGACGAATGATCAGCTCGTCGCAAGGCGGCAAGAAAACACAAACACAGGATGAACACTTACACAAACCAAATATCCATGCTTTGTGTGGGATTCGAACTCACGATCCCGGCTTCCGAGGGAACGAAGACAGTACACGCCTTAGACCGCTCGGCTACCGCGACCCGCTGCTTTTTGTAGTACCTCCAGGTAAATTACGTCAGGAGTTTTCAAATAATTTTACTCTGAGGCTCCATTTATATTAATAAGAATATCTAAGGCCTCGCCAAACCCATAAATAGCACTTAAAATGTCATTTAATAATTCAAATTTTATGGGTAAAGCCGTTTTAGAGAAGAGTAACATTTCATATTTTGAATGCTAGATGATGTATTTATATTTTTCTGAGATACATCTATGCCGTTTTATTCATGGAGATGATCTACATAAATGACCGAAATGCATTCAGAGTCGTTTAAAGTCAATACCTCCATTCTGAGTCTGGGGTCCCACCCGAAAGTCTCTATTTTTGCAGCTAGAATTTTCATATTAACTGAGCACAGTCCTATGATAGATAAAATCTTAAAATCAGTAGTTTCATAAAAAATAAAATGTACGAAACTGTGTAATTGTGCTAATCTTCTCCGAACAAGAAAATGCTTCATTTTGTTACTCATTTTCTTATTCGTCAGAGTTAATGCATTCCCGAACGGGATTTGGAAATGTCAATGCAGTCATCTTGACTATAATTCAAACAATTTTAGTAGGCAAATTAATTAAGTAATCGAAGTTAGTGGCTATAACTGTAGTGTAAATTAACTGTACGGCTATGAAATTGTCTGCCTTGTATAATAAAACGGCTGTGTTGTAATTCCCCATCGGAAATCATATTATATTCATATTAGTGTCTCCTCTTTTCACACACNGTAGCTTTACGGCACGTAAAAGAACCTCATATCTCCAAAGGAGGTCACTGAGCCAAATTAACGGACGTTTCCCGCCCAACAGCAGTCTCTAATACCTCTGGTAGATGGGGGAAGCATTATAGATACCTCTCAGCTAGTAGAGCCGGTCTCGCTGGCTGGGCGGGACTGATGGTAAGCACCAGTACCGGTAGGATACAGAGACTGGTAGAAATCATAGAGGGAAGCACAATGGACCAATACAGGTCTCAGTGCATGGGGAAACCCACCCTCTCTAATAACTAACTAACTATTATCAGTACACAAATAGTACTACTGCTGCCTGGCAAATAACCTAGGTTATCATGTATGGCCATCGTATCTTTAAATATCTGCCCAAGTTTTTATAGGAAATTCGCAACGAATAAACTAAATCACTGAGTAGACCTCTATGTCGCCAATAGCAAGGGTAGCGGCCTTCTGTTAAAGAACTCCCCGAATTTAGACCAATAGTGCACAAACGTAGAATGCATTTCTTTATTAACAACAGGGATAATTTAATCGGTACAGCCAAGGACTACAGGATGGAGAGCCAGGGTTCAATTCCTGGAAGAAACAAAACATTTTCTCTGCTCCACAGCGTCTAAACTTATTCAGTCTCCTGGCCAATGGGTACCAGGGATTTTTATCCAAAAGGTAAAGTGACCGGGTGTGCAGCTAACCACTCACTTCCACCTAGTGCCGAGGTCAAAAATAGTGGAGTTATACCTCCTCTCCTCCATATGTTTCAGTGGAGTGGCTCTTAATTAATTAAGGGCATGGAAAACTTTAACTTTACCTTACCATGTGTCGCTTTGTTTATGAGGGCAGTATAAAGAAGTATGTGGTTGAGGGGTTATGTAAAGCATGAGAGAGATACGAAATACATACAAAATTTTGTTGGAAAACCTGAAGGAAAAATATATATTTTTTTTTTAGATCTTCGCTTAAGTTGGAGGAAAATGAAAAGGTCTCACAGGAACAGGATACGTGGGTGGGGACCGAGTTCATCTGGCTCACGACAGAGGGCAGTAGCGGCAATGAGCACTTAACAACATTAATGAGAATACCTGTTCCGTAAAGGCAGCAATTTATTTGATTTGCTTGGCAACTGGTAGCTTCTTAAGAATAACTCTACGTTTTAGAGCTACTACTTATGCGTTGTACGAATATTAAATGGAGCTCGGTATGGATTGGCGTGTTTGGATTTAAATGCTCAAACATCCAAGAATACTATTATCTTACGATTAATATAATTTCAAATAGTAATCATTGTTTTGGGGGGCGCGCGGCAGCGTAGTTGGTTGAGGCACTATTCTACATGCCGGAAAGTCGCGAGTTCAAGTCCCGATGAGGCAATACATTTTTTTCAATTGACCTAATCCTTCCAGCCGCGCTATGGCCTTGGGGTCGACTCAGCCTCTAACAGAAATGAGTAACAGGAATTAATTAAATAATTTTCCTAGGGAATAAAGAGCGGCCGGAGCGTAAGTCTGGCAACCTTACAGCCATCTTTGAGCCGACTGTCTAGATCATGTGGGAACCTCAACGTCTCACAACCCTATGGTCCTTCACGGCCTGTTACAGGGATAGCTTTGCTCTTACTAATCATTGTTTTGATTGAATGCAAATTTGACATGTATAGGTTCCAAGAGATTATAGAAGCAGATTACATGAAATTTAAATTTATGCAGAAGCATGTTCGTTTGTTCTACCCACTTCATCTTCAGTTTTTCCATCGCTAACCTAGACTTCACTACCTCGGACGCAAGAGGGGCAATGCTGTTAGCTGCAGTACTTGTGGCACGTTCATAATTTTTTGACTCTTGGAATGTAATCTCCAATAAAATCACAATATTCGTATATAGGCCTCTGTATTCCACTCACTCAAATGCTTAGACACTATGTGCAGTAATGAGTTCTTTTTTTCGTAATTTTGGATAAATTACTAGAATTATTATATCGCTTCACATCCTGATTTGAGTTAAATTTACAATCAATATTTTGTACAATTTGTTCATTGTTTTTAGTGCAATGTAGGGACATTGTCTCTCTTCGAAAATATGCTTGAGTCACTTTATGATACTGACTCAAAAATATGTGTGAGAAGCTATGTTATAGCAGTTCGATATATATTTCGTTTCTTCAATCAATTTGTTTCGTTAGAACAGCTTGACATAGATTTCTGAGACTGTATTTTGTAATATATTCCGGAAATTTTGTATTGTTTTCCATCACATAAAACTTCTTCAAAGGTTTCTACTTTAAAATTTATTACAACATTAATTGCTTTTTAATACAAATGCCAAAGGACTGAAAAAGTAATTTCCAAATAGCTACTTGTTTACAACCAAAAAATTCGCATATTTGTTTCAACTTAGTACGTAAGTTAACAAGACTTATTTTATAAGGCACAGGCATTCAAGAATAATTTTATAAGTACTTATTTGGGGCATGATCCTACCTTGTGTATTCTACAAAGTGACAGTTTATGTTGAAGAACTTTTGAGTGATGTTCATGTAATGTAATTAATCATTCGTAAACTTAAAAAAAAAATTGTAAAAGCTGCTTTCCTTTGACAAGTACGAAATTTGTAATAAATGACTTGCTTGCCCCATGTTTGTTCAATGCACTTTGTGGAACCTCATACCGACTTATATCTTACCAGGAGTAGAGCACAAAACTGCGAAATAATTTCTTGTTCATATCATGAAGAAGTTACAGAAAGGGAACACTTTCGTTTCCCTCAAAATATTCCTACAGGTGAACTTATTTTACCAAGGCACGTCCACTAGACGTAACACGAGACACCTAGAGGCCCCCGCAAATATATGGTGCAGAAACCCATTCTTTGTTCATCAGATCTTGACGGTCAGCCACAGGTGGACGAACTCGCTTCTGTAATAGCGTACCTGAGGAGAAGTAACAGGAGTCTGGAGAAAACTGCGTAATTTTACTCTATACTCGAACTGTCGTTAGAGATATGAGTAACTGGATCACGAGATGGACAGGAAACATAGCGAGCATAACAGATAAATTGATACATAATTTTAGTCTGAAAACATGAAGGATAGAGTTAAAGCGCGAGACTTAGTTGAAGATGAAGAAAGCAGTCTTCTGGGATTTGGCACCGTGTATATGTGGTGTTAACCGACGTTTCGGGGGAACGTATCGCCTCCATCTTCAGGGTAGAAGAAAAATATATAAGAAATCTGCAAGCAAAGAGACCGCGAGAACCGCTAAAAGCAGACCGGTTCTCACGATCTCTTTGCTTGCAGATTTCTTATATATTTTTTCTTCTACCCTGAAGATGGAGGCGATACGTTCCTCCGAAACGTCGGTTAACACCACATATACACGGTGCCAAATCCCANTCTGTGTTTGTGTTGTCCTGTGTTTAGGTAGCGGTCTTGCGACGGGCTGATCAATCGTCCAAGGAGTCCTATCGTCTGTGTAAAATGATTAGATTACGCAAATGAATTAGAGGTCTAGGCCCGGAATAGGCTGAAAGAGCCACTGAAAAAAAATAAACGTAGACTGCACCCTTTTTGTCTTATTGCTAGTGGGGTGGGACTAAGTCCCTTGTACTGCGGCCACTTCTGCCTTATTGTACCAGCCCCAGATGATAGATGAGGGTGATTGTGGAGCAATTGATGGAATGAAGACTGGCAGGGAAAACCGAAGTACTCGGAGAAAGCCTGTCCCAGCGCCACTTTGTCGACCACAAATCCCACTTGACCAGACTCGGGATCGAACTCGTGCCGCCGCGATGGGAAGCCAGCGACTAACCGCTTGAGCTATGGCGCGACCCAGACTGCATGTTTACACGCTGTTGAGTATGCAAGTTTGTGAAATGTAAGAGACATTCAAATGCAATATGAAATAAACATGTAGTGTGTGAAGTCTTTAAATTGGTCTACCAAGATCATATGTGGCACAACAGTCGTATTAAAGTGCTGCTTCATCGTGTTAACATTTGCCATATTCGTGCAAAGTAACCCATCCGAAGATATGTTACCAATTAACGTTTCTGAACATAGATTATGTTAATCAGTAATAACTAATGAGTGAACACCTCTTAGTCTTAAAACAGGGATATTAATGATTGTGTTGGGTGACAGTCCGTGTGAAAGAATAGGTAAATGGGAGACTTGTCCGATTTTGAAAGGGATCAGATCGTCGAAACCATTAACGGAGCATCTCTGAAAAAAACTGCCACATATTAAGTGCATCGAGAGAGGCAGTTTCTTAGGTTATGGCAACATATGTACACGAACCATGAGAAGACAACATCACCTAAGAGGAACAGTGGGTCAAAATCAACATTGACAGAAAGAAGTTATGTAAAGAAAGAGGAATATCCATTGTTGGGAATAGTAACAAAGCAACACCTATTGAAGACTGTAACAAACTGTGAAGACCAGTGTGTTCAGGGATATGCTCAGTGTAGTCACGAGATTTTAGCGTACAATAAATCCAAAAATCAATCCAAGCCCCGTGTCTACCCACTAACACGTGACAATATAATGAAATATAGGTCCCATTAACATTTACTAAACAAAAACAAAAAACTCTGTGGCCTGTAACCCGCAAGAGAACTATACCGACCGAATTACCGTCGCTTGTCGGCGAAATTAGTGACAGCTTTTGCGGATAGAGGGCGTCACGTGGTCAGCGCAACGGATCCCCAAAGCCGTTAATCTCGGTTTTCTAGACCGGAGCCGCTATTTACTTGAAAAATAGCTCATCAATTATCCTCACGGGGCTGAATGGACCCCGTTCCAGACCCACTATTTCTCAGAAAATCTGGTAGCGCTGGGAATCGAACCCGGGACCTCTGGATCTGTAGGCAGGAACTCTGACCACTAGACCACAGAGGATGTCTATTAACATTTACATTAATATTCACATCACTCTTTACATATTGTGATATATTGGATATTAAACTAATTAGAGGGAAATATTACTTGGACGAACGCGACTACTTACTTCGTCTCACTTCGAACGCACTGTATATTCTAACTTTTACTATGGACCATTACACTACAGCATTTATTTTGTAATCGGTGGCATTACATCATGTAATACTAGTATATCACATCCTGTACATCACTTCCGTGACGTTATTGCTCAGAACGATGTCGCAATTTGTCACGGAATGCCGATGTCGCAATGAATGATGGCTCCCGGCCGCAAGCAAGACTGCCCCCGCAATAAACAGCCATCATATTTCAGCCGAGGATCTTCATTTAAACTTTGTCAACGTATAAATCAGAAACTTCCATACATTTATGGTCAACCGGAGGGCAACCTGAAGGCAAAACCATAAAGCATGAAGGAGACTACATCAAAACAAAATCCTTTCATTGTTTGATCTATGACTGGTGTCCAATATGTGGTTCGCGAGTAGGATTTGATTTTCATAAAGGTATCAGTACATAAACCTATAGAACAATATAGGCCGACGTGTTCTTGAGAGAACAACTTCAGTCTGTATCTAAATGTCAAATATTTTCTTGCGGTAAGTATGTGCACCACTTGCTTCACCATTAAACAACATGACACTTCTATCACAAAGTTTATTTTCGGAGCTCTTTGGTTCTTAGAAAAAACGGATACTTTTCCATAACACCATTGACAGGCTAATCTTTGCAATGGAAAAGTGCCATGTTTCCTTGTAGTAAAAGCAGACTTTCAGTTCTTTTTAAAAGGTCATCAAGGGGCACTCGTTAGCATAGTTGTTTGAGGCACTATGCTACAAGCCGGAAGGTCGCGGGCTCGATTGCCGATATCATTGGATTTTACAGTTGACCTAATCCTTCCAGCCGCACTATGGCCCTGGGGATGACTCAGCCTCTAACAGAAATGAGTACCAAGAATCTTCTTGGGGGTAAAGGTGGCCCGCGCTTAAGATTGACAACCTAACAATCATATGTGAACCGATCATCTAAACAAAATGTAGGAGCCTCGACGTCTCACAACTCCATGGGCATTCACGGCCTGTTACAGGAAGAGCTTTACTTTACTTTTTTAATAGCTGATCTCCCCGTAAACTGTCGAAGAAGAACTCTCTGGTGATATATGAATCTCGATTTGCAAACCTGGTAAACTGATAAATTTCGCTCGCTGTTTCTTGGAAATAGCTGTAAATTAAATGTAAAATTTTAGACCATTATTGATATTGCAACAATTTTATTTAACTTAACCAATTTCCTATTCATCTCCTATCGTTTTAGGGACTGTATATTCTTAACAAAATTGATCATTTACTGATTGACTGACGGTCAGTCGCTATGTGACTTTGACTTTGGTTTGAATTGATACTTTTGTACTGGAGTCTGTGAAGAGAGGGTTGAGCCGGAGACAGAGGAATAGCCACTGTTGGAGCCGTCACCAGGAAACTACTAATAGACTGAGATACCAGACTGTGTGCTCTAGTGAACTGTAAAGTGTGGAAATAGCGATAGAGGTAATATTTTTAATTACGACCTGTAAGTGGTGAATAAATCGAGTCACCAATCCAAATTCCGTCTATAATCACACATACTACGCAATAAATTTTCCACAAAAATGCTAACAATATATATTACTCAAGTCTATAGGTCTATTTTTAAGTTAAACACAGATGGCATAATAGTTTTGAAACTTCATGGTAAATAGATTTATAAGATTTTGTATCAATCAATCACATGAGGGCAAGAATAGATTTTTAAGTTTTCACGTGGTGGAGATTTCGATTTCGATATCCTGTGTTGTGACACGACGTAGTTTTGTGGATTCTGACCGAACTTTCTGGAGAATCTGCTGCCTCTCTCTACATCTTGAAGGCCAATAAGGCCACATTCTAAAATATTACAAATCGCACTTACACTTTCACTTGTTTTTCAGTAACCAGTGACATGAATTGAACCTCGATTCACGAATTTTTAACTTTTAACAAATAAATTAGAATAATAATAATTTTAACCTGTGTTTTATAAAGAACTCGACATATTAGTGAGCACGAGTCTGGAAAAGATACAAGGTCGAATGAGTGAAAAGTGAATGTGACCGCGTGATATTAATTATACAGCCGTCTTCATACACCTGAAGATGACCTTTTAAGGTCGAAACATGTAGTGATAATATAATAATAAAAAACGTGTTGTGTAGTCGGTAAATTCACTCCACTCTTGATTAAACACACAACAGGTTGCAAGAAACGATTAAAAGGGGTACGTTTTACCTAGCCTTTGAATAACACACAGACTGATGAGAGGGATTTATGAAGTAGGCAGTTTATTGGTTCAAGTGCCATAATAAACATGTTAAATTTCATAAAGACTGGTCCAGAAATTTAAAATTTAAGAGGGGGGATTTGCAGACATAAAGACATAACAACAGCATACAGATCGCATAAGCTTACTTCCGTTTTTTTCAATAAACGGAAACAAGCGAAAAATTTAATTCGTACCTAACAGGAAGCACATTATATCTCCGGTTAATGCTGTTAAGAGAAACAACCGATATTTATTTTGAGAACAATTCGAAACACAGACCTACACTCTTCGCGCAGAATGCAGAATTTTATTATGTTAAAGCAAGTGGTAAAACCACTGGGTTTTAAAGATTGAAGAACTTAGTTGATGAAGCATCTTTAAATACAGCAAATACTAATCAATTCTGTATTTCAAAGACACTTATTTAATATTGAGGTAATTGTGGAGTCAGCATACCTGGGTATAATTTTTTTTTCAAAACAATCCGAATTAAATCGAAAACTTTTCTTACATACGCTCGATGTACACCAAGTCCATGTCCATCCCATTTACTTGTTCTGTTTTTGTTTCCTCAGAGCATAGTTATAAATCCTCTCAAATGTAATGAATTATCTTCGCTGCAAAAATCTCTCGGCCGTCTATTGTACATAACCCATTTCATCATGAGTTCCACACAGAAAGAAAACAAAATCCTTGTCGTTTCTCTTATTAAAATAATTCTAATTAATTATTGATCGAGGCAGCTTAGTCTGAACAGCTGGGGTTCTATCCCCGACACAGGCAAACTGACTCTGTTGAATAGGTCTCCTGCATTAATTTCCCGGTGGGTAAAGTCGAAAATGGTACGATAGGCTCAACTCGTCTGTTTCTGCTGCCGAGATATGAGATATCATATATCTTTCTACACACTTTGGCACGGTAGTATCTCTACGTTTAGCAATAAATTATTAATATAGGGTTACTACATTATCTTAATAGTATGCATCCTGTTGTGTGTTATAAAGAAGGTATATAAATGTATATAAATGTATGCAGTATACAACAATATTCTGCATTTATAATAAAGTATCAACATTTGTCTTTATTGACCGTCAATAAAGACAAATGTTGATACGATAATACAAGTATCTACTTTGTTTCAAATGAAGAATATTGTTGTGTAGATTGCATACTTTTATATATATTTATATACCTTATCTACTACATATGTTTATTTATAAGGATCTCTATTCGCATAGTAACACATCTGTTCTGGAAAAGTCTTCAAATCTGCATAAAATATTAATCTTAATGGTTGTTTCGCTTAAATCCCAAGTTTTCAGAATTTGTAATAACAGTCTATGAAATTAATTTACGTACTAGTAAGTGATGTATTTATCACACTTGAAGGATGTGCTTGAAGTTGGATGGCGTAGCGAGAATGGACAGGAAATTCTCTTTGTGTAGCATGTCCATAATATACACAAATCTATTGTTTTTTACTAAAAAAATCAAGAGTCTTAACTCTTATGCTCTCAAATTCTTTTATGCTCAACTGCATGAGTACGTATTAGGATGATGGTAGAGAGCAGGAGAAAAACTTACCAGTAGGAGGGATAAAGCTCAGTTAGGTCAAATGTCAAAAATAAGTTTAGAAGAAAAAGTAGTATAAAGCTCTTGAAAAGAATGGCATGTATTTTCAAGTCTGTTGCTTTATATGCAGTCATATGTGAAGTTATTAACACTGTATTTATTTATTATAATAGAGCTGAGATTTTTCTCATGAATCCAGGCCTACGTACAAAAGTTTTGTCCGGGGTTACGGGGTTTTATTATTGAGTGTACTATAAATGTCACAAGTTAAGAGGTTCAGAGTCACAATGAAACAGAATATACATAATACAAAGTAATTATTGTATACGAGACAGATGAGACGTGAAGATGGGCTTTTATCTTTATATCTATGGTCCTCGGTTCGGACCATGACATGCGTATAAAATTATGGAGTTGTTATACGGCAATTTTATAGGAGTGTACAAATGGGTTTCCTTGTACATTGTGTAGAGATTGACCAGTGGGCTAAGTAGCCTAATGTCTATTATAATAAGAACTTATTTTCTACATATATTATCATCTTCTTGTAATGGTATATGAAATTGATTGATGTAATATTCACTTCTAAATAAATCGGAAAAAGTCTCACTGTTTTGAGAACATTTTGCTGTTCTCATTCATGTGTCATTGTAAGGGTAAATGTTTATTGGTGAATGGTCATTATAAGTATAATTAGAATGATCAAGTCAAGGAGGATGAGGTGGGCAGGTCATGTAGCACGAATGGGGGAGACGAGGAATGCGTATAGGATATTGGTGGGAAAGCCAGAAGGAAAGAGACCACAGGGAAGACCAAAGCAATATTAGAAAGGATCTTAGAGAGATAGAATGGGATGGTATGGATTGGATAATCTGGCTCAGGATAGGGACCAGTGGAGGACTCTTGTGAAGACGGCGATGAACCATCGGGTTCCATAAAATGCTGGGAAATTCTTGAGTAGCTGCAGAATTGGCGGCTCCTCAAGAAGGGCTCAGCTCCATGAGTAAGTAAGTAAGGTCATAATTCCGAGCTTTTGCGGTGGGAATATTACAATTGTTTGCATTGTAAACCCTTGACTGACTGGATTACTATACAACAGATGGAACCATAATATAGAGACGTGCCTTAACTTAGCTGTATGAAAAATTACATCTACATGACTTCGACATGTAGAAGTAAGAATTTCCTCTTCTCCACGTCGTCCAGACCGGCTCTGGAGTACACCCAACATCCTATTCAAAGGGTACCGGGAGTTCTTTC
>NW_019725416.1:133842-136885 GCF_002891405.2 Cryptotermes secundus | reverse complement strand
TTTGCGGTGGGAATATTACAATTGTTTGCATTGTAAACCCTTGACTGACTGGATTACTATACAACAGATGGAACCATAATATAGAGACGTGCCTTAAGTTAGCTGTATGAAAAATTACATCTACATGACTTCGACATGTAGAAGTAAGACTTTCCTCTTCTCCACGTCGTCCAGACCGGCTCTGGAGTCCACCCAACATCCTATTCAAAGGGTACCGGGAGTTCTTTCCCCAGGGCTAAAGCGGCCAGGGCGTTAAACTGGCCACTCCCAACTAGTGTCGAGATAAATATTGGTGGAGTCATACATCCGCTCCCCCATACGCCTTTATGGCGTAGTGCTAAATTAGTTAAACATAGAGACAACTTTAACTTTACCTTACGTGTTTTCGACAAATGCGGTTCATTTCAGGCACTTTCGTCAGACTTAATTGAAAAGATCTCTACTCGTACCTTTCCGTATATTCCTGCATTCTTGACATAGATTGTGGCTTAGTATACACACTCTTCATTCTGAAATATTTGTTCAAATTAAAATAATTCAATCCAGGTGACAATATGGAGTAACTCAGCTCCAGTAACAAGGTTTTTCGCCTGAGTTCAGGAGCTGTCAGGCTCCACTCTCGACCACGATGCCGATCATTCTGAGCTCTTCCGTGGTTTTACGCGATGCACCCACAAAAATATCAGGATAACACCTTAAATTAGACCATGAAAATTTTCTTCCATATGCTTTCCAATTATTTACATACTTTCATCCGATCATTTGATGCTGCACGAGTAAAATCTGGGCTACTCACAGAGTCACTAAGTGGAGTAATTACAAATAAGACATTAATATGGACAGCTGTGAAGACGTAGGCTTTGAGGTCCTCTTCTGATATATAATGACGTGTAGTCCGTTGACAGTCGACCGATATTTCAGAGGAATATATCACCTACATCTTCAGGGTCGAATAAACTGATCAAGATACCAGCGTGAAAGTTAGTTGTAAACAACTTGGCCTTGCTTGGCGCATCCTTTCACGCTGGCTTATTCTTCGACCCTGAAAATGGAAGCTATATGTTTCCCCGAAACGTTGGTCGGTTATCAATGAACTATTCTGCGTTATATCTCAGATGACAGCACTCTTCATAACCACCGTTGTGAGAACCTCAAATCGAACATATGTAAATTTCCGTTTTTCTAAGATTTTTTTTTACAAACTATATAATTTTATTATATGTGAGTTGGACAGTTAAAAAGTTAACTGTCTCCAGATATTCCCACTAAGATAGGTCGTCTTGCAGGTGGTAGATATATATTCAGAATCTTTCCCGAGGACAGAGACAACTAAATCGTGAAGATTGTGTCTTGTCAGAAGGCAGTTCAGGTCATGAATACAAGGAAACTCTTTGGTGTGCTCCACAGTGCGTAATTACATGGGTACCACTGTGTTTACATACATCATACAATGCTTGCTGTCAGAGGCACAATTAGTTATTTTAGCTCCAGGAAGTGTTTTTTGAACTGCATCCTCCATTTTATAAACTCAATTGGCCTTGTTATCGTTTTATTTTTGGATACAAATTATAATTAAATGACTTCACTCTGCACTTGGATTAAAGGAGTTAGGATAGAAGAATGCATTCCATTCACCTCAACATAGTTTTAATTCTTCAGTTTACAAACTTGTAGCCCTAAAGCTTAAAATTCTGTGGTCTTTAATTTCCAGATACAAATAATTTTCTGTAATTCTTAGGAAAGGTAATTAGTGGCAAGTGATGAATGTTTTCATGTTACAGTTTGTCACTGACAAGAAATAAGAGTCCTGGAATAGAATCATTTATATTTAAGAATATGATAACCTTCCCACAATTCCACGAAATATTAATAGAAGTGATGACCCTTTCAAATTTGTAGAATTACTGACAACTGCAGCAGAATCACTTGCATTATCTGTCGGACACAAGTTCTTTGTTCTTCCTTTGTCTCTCTCTCTCTCTCCCTCAAGAATTTGACGAAATTACACGATACCTGAAACAGACCATCCAGGAGTTAGTATTAGAAGATTACAAAAGAATTGAGTTAATTTCTTAAAATACGAACAGAGTTTAAGAAGAATGCCGTTTTCTGGGATGTGGCGCCGTGCAGATCTTATTTGAACGGATGTTTCGGAGGAACGTATCGCCTCCATCTTCGGAGTAGAAAAATCATCTAGCGAGGAACCAGCGTGAGCAAGTGGATCAAGAGTGCAGCTCTATGTATTTATAACCTAGGCTTATAAAAGAACCAACATTATTGTGAATTTTAATAGACAATATATATTGCCAATAATCAGAATGATCAAGTCAAGGAAAATTGTTGGAAACATAAGCATAATAAAAGTTCTGGACTGAATGGTAGCAAGCATTACCCGAGTGCAATCTCCTCTTAACTTCATCCTGAATCAGGTTGAAATTAAGAGGAGACTGAATTCGGGCAATGAACACAGTTAACATGATTGCAGAATATAAACTAATTTCTTGACATACCCGAGCATTCGCAGTTGCTTATGATAAACATGAGGACTACAAAAGGGTCTATTTTCAAAGACAGAAGGATTTCAATATTGAAGTTGCCAGCTTTAGGAGGAATATACTCCTGACAACTTCAATATTTAAGTTCTTCTGTCTTTGAAAATAGACCCTTTTGTAGTCCTCATGTTTATCATAAGCAACTGTGAATGCTCGGGTACGTCAAGAAATTAGTTTATATTCTGCAATCATGTTAACTGTGTTCATTGCCCAAATTCAGTCTCCTCTTAATTTCAACCTAATTCAGGATGAAGTTAAGAGGAGATTGCACTCGGGTAATGCTTGCTACCATTCAGTCCAGAACTTTTGTCTTCTCGCCTGCTGTCCAAAATCATAAAAATTAAAATATAAAAAACCATAATTTTGCCTATGGTTCTGTATGTGTGTGAAACTTGGTCTCTGACATTAAGGGAGGAACATAGACTGAGAGTGTTTGAGAACAGGGTGTTTAGGAGAATATTTAGACCGAAGAAAGATGAAGTGACAGGAGG
>NW_019725416.1:128780-133749 GCF_002891405.2 Cryptotermes secundus | reverse complement strand
TCATGTAGCACGAATGGGGGAGACGAGGAATGCGTATAGGATATTGGTGGGAAAGCCAGAAGGAATGGGACCACAGGGAAGACCAAGGCGTAGGTGGGTGGACAATATTAGAATGGATCCTAGAGAGATAGGATGGAATGTTACGGATTGGATTGATCTGGCTCAGCATAAGGACCAGTGGAGGGCTCTTGTGAACACGATAATAAACCTTCGGTTTCCATAAAATGCTGGGAAATTCTTGAGTAACTGCAGAATTGGCGGCTCATCCAGAAGGGCTCAGCTCCATGAGTAAGTAAGTAAGTAATCATGTTAACTGATACTTCTATATTTGTGGAATGCTGGTAATAGGTGTAATGTTGATGTCTGGAGATCGCAGGTATAGTGGATTGGAGTAATGTGTTTGGACATTTGAGTGATATCGTGATATCCGAGGCCCGTGTATGTGTGTGTTGATAGATTTCGAAGCATAGCAAGTGCCCAGGTTGATGTATTATTGGATAGTCACTTAACAATATTACAAAACTTGAACTCAAACACGAGAACGACTACAGAAATACTTGTATCTTACGTAGGCTGAGAAAACTAGACATTGTGTACCGGCTGTATGTAATAATTGGCTCCGATCACACGGATAAAACTTGTTATAACTATTTTTACGGTTTTATATAGCACTACATTTAAACAAAAATCAGTCTGTATATGTTGTAACAATAATCTATTCTTGTTTTCATTAGGCAACGACGGCATGCAGTCGAAACATGTACGAGAGGGAATAATAAAATAACTGTAGTTTTATATTGCACCTGTGAGACTATTGGTGTACTATTATATATATCCTTTACATATAATTTGTGTGTAGTTTTACCGATGAATCAAGTGGGTTCTTTGATTCTGCGAATTTGTTACAAATAATAAAATTAAGACTGAAGAAGTGGATTGTACCAGTAACGTGTTTGGAAATAGTCCATTATCCGTGGAACATCTACTACTGTAGAGAAATCGGCCCAGCTCACCCCTTCAGGTGAGACGTTACGATTATTCAGAGAGTTTTGTTGTTATAATGTTTTATTCTGAGATCCGTGGCGACAGTTTTTGTCGATACCTGCATATTTTTTTAATGATAGGCTAGTACATCAGATAATGAACAGTGTTCAACGTAACACCGACATAATTTTCAATTGTTTATCGTTTCTTGACTAATAATAACGGGTTTTGGATTGGATGATTTCATTTATTGACACCTTCTTTACAAAATCTCATAATCACAATAAATTACAATAACTCACAATTAATTTTCAGCCGAAATTGTTCAATTCTGCTTTGGTCTGATCTCTCTGTATTCTGCTCTGGACTACGATTAACTCCATTCTGATCTGGTCTACGACTGACTTCTGATTTAGGAAATGTTTGTTGATCATTCGTATCCATGGAAATGTATTCCGTACCGAGTTAAATTCCAAGAATCCATCTCTACGGAAACGTGTTTCTCAACTCTTTTCCTAGCAATAGGCCTACATGTCACATCATGAATGTACTGGTAATTATCATCACAGATCTTCAGGGAAACATTAGAGATGTAGTGTTGTTTATTTGATTTCTTGGATACTCTTTTATTAGGCCCAAAGTTGAACAAGAAGCTGGCTCAGAACACCAGGAAGATGGATTCCATATGAGATTTGTACGAAACATGAATACCGAGGCTGGATCCTGGTATCACCCGCTGTAAGACTGGTGATTCTTCATTATAAGGTCTTCTTCCGTTCTGCTTTCTTATACTTGATTTTATTCTTTCTTTCTTTCTTTCTTTCTTTCTTAATCTGTTCCTCTTATACCTTTACGGTGTCAAGATAAGTAAATTTTAATTTCTTTTTAATCTAACACAGTCTGCAGGACTACTTGAATGGGGGATCGGCCGTCGCAAGGCCGCTACATAATTTTAAATTTAAATTCTCTTAGTGGGGGGGTGGAGTCCAACTGGGTCCACTCGGCACGGCGGCCACTGATTGGCCTATTGTAGCCTGCCCCAGGTGATTATGATGGTGGAGAATTTGGTGGAATGAAGATTGGCAGGGGAAACCGAAGTACTTGGAGAAAACCCGCCCCAGCGCCACTTTGTCCACCGTAAAACCCATTTGACCAGACCCGGGATCGAATCCGGGCCGCCGCGGTGGGAAGCCAGCGACTAACCGCTTGAGTTATGGGGCGACCAGGTCGCTATTTAACACAAATATCCATGCCTTAAGTGGGATTCGAACCCATGGTTCCAGTGTTCGAGCTAGTGAAGACTGTTTGTTTCTTAGACCGCACGGCCACTGAGATCCACATTGATGTTTATCACATATTAAACTAGAAAAGTCTGAGGACAAGCTGAGGACAACCACACGGTTTATAATTCATCGAAGTGAACGCAGTAAATTAACTTTGGTAAGTTACTGTAATAGTTTAAACAGTTTTCTCTTTGTAGTTTTCCTAGCTTCATAAAAATGTACTGCAGATCTATTAAAGAGATAGTGTGACATGCACTTTGTAATGTATATACCTTGCATATGGCAGCAGGGTGTTCACATTAACTGGGCTTTGTTGAGTCTCTAACCTAAGCCAAGTTCGTAGAAGTTGATGTTCTACAGAGGTAACAAGAACTGTCAATTATTGTATCCTTACACTGCTACTGCGGCGTGTAGAGATTTAAAATATACCGGGGACATTCTTCAACCGGTTGCTGCGCATGTCCGGGACCAATACACTACATTCATATTTACATTCGCTTTCATTTGTGTCCCACTTTGATAGAGGCCTCCTTGCGCGCTACCTGTTTTGCTTATCTAAATCTTCGCATTTGCATACAACATACATTCTATTATTGCTATGCGAAAACAGCCAATTTAGGTGCTGAATTCGCGATGCAGTTCCTATACCTTCAGTTCTAAGAAGTGTTTTGTGGTTCATATTTAGGACACTCTAAACAAGCGCTAGGGCCGCGCCATAGCTCAAGCGGTTAGTCGCTGGCTTCCCACAGCGGAGGCCCGAGTTCGATCCCGGGTCTGGTCAAGTGGGATTTGTGGTGGACAAAGTGGCGCTGGGGCAGGTTTTCTCCGAGTATTTCGGTTTCCTCTGCCAATCTTCATTCCACCAATTGCTCCACAATCACCCTCTCCTATCATCTGGGGCTGGTACAATAGGCCAGAAGTGGCCGCAGTACAAGGGATTTAGTCCCACCCCACTAGCAATAAAAAATTATCATCTGCAACGCAACGGAACACATTCGGATTGTGAGCAGAAACACAGCCCATTGGAACGGAGGGACAAGAATAAACAGCATCAGAGCCTTAGAAAAGACCAAACAGTGACCCGCGAGCCGCGTTTGGCTTTTGAAACTAGCATTAAAACCAGCGTAACGTCCCAGAAAACGGCATTGCTCATAGTCACCGCTGTGAGAACCTCAGATCCTACATAACATTAAACCTCTCTAGGATATTACAGAAAATTCATTTACAGAGCATAATTTTTTGCAGGGTAAGACACTAACGGCTGTTGTCGAGTCTCATTTATTTTCTTTTATCGGAACTTCTTTCCGATCGCAGTGTCCGCGCGGTCTAAGGCGTCAAATGTCTTTGCTCGCTCGAACACTGGGATCTTGGCTTCGAATCCCACTCGAGGCGTGGATGTCTGTGTGTACGTTTATTCTGTGTATGGGTTAGACAGCAGCCTTGAGATTTGCTGATTCCCGTCCAAGCAGATTAAGAAATTGAAGTGAAACAAGCGTTTCACGGATGCCCTATGATCCAAGTAGGAGTAACAGGTATAGAAGAATAAGAAGAAGGAGGAGGAGGAGGAGGAGGAGGAAGAGATATGAATATCTACCAGACTATACAGCGTCACGTTACCAGAAGTAATAATCCTTGCTTGTTTTACATATTTACTTATGTGCAGCTTATATAACGATGGTGTCAAATAACTCAAGCTGTTTAGAGTCAAGTTACTTAACGATAGTTAATAATTAACTGGACATGGTGTAAAAAGAAACGGTTGTAGACTAACATAAGGCTGCAAGGGTCGAATAAAACCACGAGAATCCTGGCCGATATTCGAACTCGGCACCCCCCCAAATGTATTTTAGAAGTTTTACTTTTTAAGTCAACATTCTTTGTGTAAAGTCTCTCAAATAAAGCCCGTACTCATAACATTTCTTTCAGCAATTATCAATTTCACGGTGAGTAAGAAATGAATCGTGTTTAAAAGTAAAAGTGAGGGAGGGTGGCCAATGTCTGGATTCTAGCCACGCCTGCTCTTCATTATCTGTCACTACTGTTGCATGAACACACCTCTAGGTTCTCTATCTCTGCGCCGAGAATCACTGAAATGGGAGTCTTCTGTACATAATAAAAGCAAGGACTTGCCTACTTCTCTTTATTACTAATTATTCTACCTTCAATGCAGTATACTGAAAATAGCATTCATACTTTCGTTTAGACCGATTTTAATTCGAAAAATATAGTACATGTCCTGCCGATTATAGTGGTCGCGCGATCTAAAGTATGAACAGTTTTAGCCCGCTAGAAGGCTGGGATCGTGGGTTCGAATCACAATCTACGCATAGATATCTGAGTTCATCCTGTATTTGTGCTGTCATGTGTAGATAGCGGCTTGCGACGGGCTCATCCCCCGCTCAAGGATTCCTACCGACTGTCTAAGGTTAAGAAACTGAAGTGAAACGAAGCGTCCCACGGATGTCCTATGCTCCAAGTGGGAGCAACAGGAATAAACATACTTGTAAATAAGTAGGTAGGTAGATAGATAGATATAAGATAGATAGATAGGCAGATAGATAGATGGATAGATAGATAGATAGATAGATAGATAGATAGATAGATCTGTCCGTGTGTCTACCTTCACTCAGTTTTTCAGATTAAACTTTTTATACGTATCTTATGTTATCTTAGATAGATAGATAGATAGGTAGATAGATAAA
>NW_019725416.1:117422-128748 GCF_002891405.2 Cryptotermes secundus | reverse complement strand
TAGTTAGATAGATAGATAGATAGATAGATAGATAGATAGATAGATAGATAGATAGATAGATAGATAGATAGATAGATAGATAGATAGATAGATAGATAGATAGATAGTACAGAAGTTAGCTAGGGGAGGTAGAAGCTCCTATTTCTAGCAGTATAGAAACAGAATTGTGGGCTCAAACTGTAATTCTCTGTACTCCTATTCAAGAGATAGCCTATTCAAATCTGGGCCGTGACAACTACAATTTTGACCGAGATTTTCCATTGCTTTCCTTGGAACTTCTAGATAAATTCCTTTAATTACATTACGATGGTTTCTCTCTTCTTCCTTTCCAATTGATTACTTACACTTATCCGACACTATAGAGTCTGAGTTAGTGTTGTTATGTAAGCCACACGTGAATAGGAAGTGCACGATTACGGAGCTTAATTTTTTTTTAATTCGCTTATCGGGGGGTGGAGTCCAACTGGGTCCATTCGGCACGGCGGTCACAGAGTGACCTATTGTACCCTACCCCGGGTGATTATGATGATGGAGAATTTGGTGGAATGAATATTGGAAGGGGAAACCGAAGTACTCGGAGAAAACCTGCCCCGGTGCCACTTTGTCCACCACAAATCCCACTTGACCAGACCCGGGATCGAACCCGGGCCGCCGCCGTGGCAAGCCAGCGACTAACCGCTTGAGCTATGGTGCGGCCGAGCTTCACGTTGCTCAGAATTATTATTCGTCTCTCGCTACACCAAAAACCAGCAGCTGATAATCTGTGGGATTTGAGGTTCTCACACCGGTGGTTATGGAGAGTTCTTTCTTCTGGGTTATAATCCCGAGTAATCCGTCAAGAGCCAACCGATATTTCAGAGGAACATGGCGCCTCCATTTTCAGGGTCCAAGAATAAGCCAAGCACGAAACCAGGGTGAAAGCAGGTGGCAAGCAAGTGTTCCTGAAAATGGAGGCGAAAAGTTTCTCCGAAAATTTGGTTGATTTTTGAGGAACTACACGGAATTATAACTCAGAGGATCTGACTCTTCACTTAATAATCTCCTCTTAGGGCAGTGGTCTATGTATGTGATTGTTATCAAACAATGCAACAGGATAAGGAACACTGAATTTCGGTACAGAAAGAGGTACCATAAATTGAAGTATGAATCCAAGGAATAAATACTAACAGAAATAGAAATACAGAAAACCCATGTTTAGATGCGTTTTATGAAACTTTAATATAGCCGAGACACATTGTCTATGTTTCTGAGTTTCTGAGTTTCTAACTAACGCTTTACGAAAGTACAAGTCGAAATGAAACTTCTGCTTCCGTTAACGCAAAATACGAGAATTGACGAGAGATCTGGTGATCTGAGCGCCTTGTTGTGGGGTAAATCATCATCTAGGCTTACATATCAAATGACGAAGCACATCAACGATGCATCTGATCTGTATAACCACTTAGGCAGAGCACCGCGTATTCTGACTGATTAGGTTTTCTTCTGTCACAATCGAATATCTCTATAGTATATTAAATAATCCGCAGTTATTTGATATTTAATCGTTTAAAATTCATTATAAACGTTACTTTCATCCTGCTTCATACTTGTTTCTAGCTTCGCTTATTCTTAGACCCTGAAGAAGGAGGTGATATGTTCTTCCGAAATTTCTGTTGGCTCTCAATGGATTACATAGCGTTATATTCTATCGAAGTCTTCATAATTACCTCTGTGAGAACCCCAAATCCTAAAAAACTCAATTTTTATACGTCTGCAGGACTAAGGAAATTTGTGTTCATATATATATTTCTACCCCAAAACACATAGATATACTGGCACGTGTGACCGAATATCACAGCACTGTTATTTGAATTTCCCATTTGTGATCTGGAAATCTCGTGTGTGTCAAAGCGACTCCTATGAGAATTTTCCTCAGTTCTTTCGAGAAAATTCTGGGATAGTATCTCAGAATGTGCCATGACCACATCTTTCCACATTCTTTCTATTTTATCGTTAAGAATTCGACGTTATCAAATAAAGGGTCTCGAAATAGCAAGTTCATAGACCATAATTCAGGCTTTAATTTAATCCCGGAAAACCTAAATTAAGCATTTAATTCAGAAATAATTTACAGTTGAATTCTGAACATAAAAGATAGAAACTGCTTCAATTCTGTCCACCACGTTGCCTTTAATTTTTTTACCATTAAAACATTCAACTCCAAACAAAATGTGCTACGCTTTATGGTAATCATGAGCCATAAATTAATTATTTAAGTAAGTTAGCGTTAGTTACCTGACCCTCCTCAAATGTGGTTAAAGAAATTTTTGAGTAACTGAATGAACCGAAGTTCTCTCTCTCTGCTTTGTGTTGTGCATCGGAATATTCAGTGCAGTTCCCAGTTTGTGACAAGTGGATGCGTCCCTACCACAGCCCACCGAAACGGCAACAAGTCCAGAAATTTATTACACGTACGTTGGTATTCCAGTGCACAACATGGCTGTGTGAAAATACAGTTATATTTTGTCGTGGATCAAGGGGCCTAGAAAATATGAATCTTAAGATCAATTATTTCAAGGCTCTATCAAGTATAAACAATTGAAATTTGCTGTGTTTTAGTCCTTATTAGAAAACAGGAGATGAGAACGTCTTGTATTTTTAATCCAAAGAAATTCTTGACAATTTCATTTAGCCTCGAGAAAGGGCGCGGTTACAGAGACAGTTATTTACTGCTTAAAACGAATGGTCATATATAGAATAAAAATTATTATATATAAAGTTCATTTTATTTCAAACTTACATTTATTCTCTCTTTTTTTTTTTTTTTTGAAAACCAACAATCACCTTTCTTGGGTCTCGCATGCGGCCTACCAACCCAATTACATATATAGCCTCAGGACTATTAGAAATGACTATCATTAAGGGGCAAGCAATCTTTATGAAGCCACTTTAACAGCAGCGGGCTACAGACCCAGTAACTATGGCCATTAACTTGTTTCTGAGAGCTACTTCATAAAAAAGAAAAAAGAAAGAAGAGAAACGTGTATTTCCTCAGTAGTCACAGAATGTGGATATGTGTAGAAAAACACTAAATCTTATAACGATTGTGTTTTGAAGGACTGCTCTCTGTGGATTGTCCCTCAGAACAACATGCCACATGGCACAGTACGAAACATATTATAGACATGAATAAAAAAAAAGTAATCTAAGTGCAATTGAAATAAGAAAGAAGACGTGAACGGGAGAAGGAAGAGTAGAGGATTTTCTATAACCGGTTAGCCAATCAGAAAACGCCATTACCGTACACCCATGATGCCTTGCTGTTGAGACAAGCTCCGCCTTCACCTAGGGTTATTATCTGCCCACCTGTAGCGTAAAGCAACTGTCGATTTATTTTTACTCCGCACCAGCGCATTGGCGCTATAATGTGTTGGTGGTATCTTTTGGAACTAAGCGTGATTGACAGACTGACCCTAGGTCATTATTACGATGTCCCCTTCCCTTCCATTACTATTTACACGAACAGGCTATCTTTATTTCTCCTGGGATATGATACCGTGAAGTCTGTTAATTTACCGACGTTTGAGAGAAATACACTGCTTCCATTTTCAGAGTCGAATTGTAATTAGAAGAAAGTAACAAGAAATGAGCACGCAGCAAGTAAAGACCCTGCTTACCACTTTTAGCTTGCTTGGCGTGCCCTCCAACCTTAAGATGTTCCTACGAAACGTCGGTAAGCTTCTACTAGACTGCATGCCGTCATATCCCAGAAGGCTGTTAGAACCTCAAATTTGTTTTAATTTATGCTTTTGTTTAGTTCTATTTCTTTTCACAGACGAAGGAATATAAACTTCTTTAAGTTGAAAGCAAGGAAGAGCGACTGTGGCAAGAGAAAACAGCAAGAATAACGCGAATGTGAAACAAAGTTTAGGCCTAAAAACCATGTGTCCCGAACTATTATCATTATATAAAGAGAAGAAAAATTATGTTAATGATTCGGTAATTTATCCATCATTAAGTAAGTTTTTTCGAAAGGCTTAAATATGTAATTTCGAATACAATGAATGATGAGTTTCAAAAGGATACGGAAGGATGAAATCGTGCCTTGTTTTAAGGCGGCGTTGTGAAGGAACTGAGGTAAATCAAGAAATTTCTTGGTCACGTTAGATGGTCTATGTACCGAGATTCAAATTCAACATCTCTCGATTATCTTTATGACCGCGATAGTCAGAAAATGATAGAGAAATAGAAACCTTCCTGTGAACAACCCACAGATATCTGAATAATGCTACCGAGAACTTTCCCATTTTCATGATATTCGCTAAAGAAAGCAGAGGAAATATATCATATATGGAATATACACCTACCTGGGTTCGACTTAGCCTCTAACAGAAATAAGTACCAGGAATATTCTTTGTGGTAAAGGGCGGCCGGCGCGTAGGGATGACAACCTTACCGCTATCTATGAGCCGATTGTCTAGAAAATGTTGGAACCTCAACATCTCTCAACACTATGGACCTGCACGGCCTGTTACAGGGATCGCTTTACCTTTTTACATATGGAGTATACATCTAATGTGGAATGCCACTGTGGTGAGACAAAATATGGCAACAGTGTATTGAACTGTGGGGCAGATTTGGATGAAGAAACTTTGGAGCCCCAGTGGTGATCCCTAAGGACAGTTTCTTGTTTCATTTTGGTGATCAAGGGTATGATTCTTTCCAAGAAGAAACTGAGTGTATGCAGAATGATGAGATGAGGAAAATTATACGTTTGTAAGCTAATTCTACAAGACGTATTATTAGACATATCAGTATTAACACAATGTGATTCTCAATTTCAGAATGGCGTTGAGTTTCATAAAAACATAATATTCTTCTGATTATAATGTTACTCAGTATTTAGTATCATATTGTTCTATGTTGTGTGCAACTAAGACAAATATTTTCCTAATGTATAAATTTTACTTCAGTTTACAAAATTCCGATTAGGCTGTACGAATTTTGTGACAAAAACAAACTCCGTGGTTTTAGTAGGCAAGCGAACTATACCGACCGAGCGACCGCCGCTTGTCGGCGCAGTTAGTGCCAACTTTATCTGATAGAGGATGCCGCGTGGTCAGGGCAACGAATCCCCACGGCCGTTAATATCGGTTTTCTGGACCGGAGTCGCTATTTCCTTGAAAGAGCTCCTCAATTATTCTCATGAGGCTGAGTGGACCGAGTTCAAGACCCAATACTTATCAGAAAATCTGGTAGCGCCGGGAATCGAACTCGGACCTCTAGATCTGTAGCCAGGAACTCTGACCGCTAGACCACAGAGATGGTCCACTCTATAACATAACATGGAATTTTTTTTTTTCAAATTAACAGATTTAAAAAAGAAGTGCTTACTTTTCTATGATATTAAAATAGTGTTCCATGTGCCTATCACCAACTAAGTGCTGGACAGTGCTCTGTCCACCAACATCGATTTTTGGAAAAATGAGTTTGAAGACAGAGAATAAACTGACGTTTGTATGTGAAATTAGACGAAAATATATTCAGAAAACACATATTTGCAAAGTAAGGTGAAATTATGGAGGTATGTGGAAATAGTGCAACCCATTATGGGGAACCAGAAAAGTGTATGTGACTTTCGGTCAAACGTTGAGTTAGAACACTCTAGTACTTAGGCTTCGTTACGACACGTTCGCTCTAATAAAGAAAATAGATTATTTTTTCAGCATGGTTTTCCAAAATAAACATTTGTCACACACAGGCAGTATGTACCGAACTCTCTCCAAAGGTCGTTAGATATCTGGATTAGTTAAGTTTAATTTAAGATAAATTATACGTCTATTCGTAACAAATGTTCATTTTTATTTAAGGTTCTGAGGTAAGTTTCCGAGTTAAGTGCACGTTTGAAAAGTGGCCGACTTAGCGACTTCCACATCACTACACTAGCATTGTAATAGTGACAGGATTTTGCCCTTAATGTGGTATTCTTTTTTTTTCCTTGGCACTACAGCTCCAGTGGGCCTAGGCCTACCTCCATGAACTTCTCCGTTCACTTCGGCTTTTCTAGATCTTACACATTCGGTAGGACTCCTTGGGCGGGTGATCACCTCGTCGCAAGGCCTCTACCTGTATACAAACACAGAAAAACGCACACACACAAACTAAACATCCATGCACTGAGTGGGATTCGAACCCGCGATCCCGGTTTCAAGGCGAGCGAAGACAGTACATGCCTTAGATCGCTCGGCTACCGTGACCGGCTAATGTGGCATTCACCTACACTTGATCTGAAAAATGTCTTTCCAGAGAATATAATTGAGCCACAATTGAAAGCAGAAGAGAATATCAGCCCCTTCGGTGCAAGCAAATTCAAATTCCCTAGCACTGAATATCCGTTTCTATTGAGCAATATTCTTCTTGAGAATCTGGTGGACGCTCAACCACAACAGAAACCCGCTTCTGGCTAACAGACATTTCTTCTTATTTCTTCTAATTACAAAATGGCTCAAAATTTTGTTTCCCGCAATGTAGACGTGTCCTTCGTAAAGATTCTCTGCCAGTTCACGAAGGATAACAGAGAAAATTGTCCAAACTTTCGTAAGTCGAGTGATTTTGAATCCGATCCAAATTTTCGAGGTATTAAAATTAAGAAATCCCCAATAATTTATGGCAGCTCAATTTTCCCATAAGTCAGTCATAGATTCCTGTCCTGAATCAAAAGAATCAGTCCACAAATTTCTGTCGAATTTATTTCAGATCTATTATTAAGTTATCCTCTTATCTATTCCTAGGTCTCCCAAGTTGTCTTTTTCCATCACATTTTTGCTTCTGAAGTCTTATATGCAGTTCTCATTTTCTACGAAGGCTAATTAATGCATTCGTTAAGAACTTATCCTAGGACACTACCCTGATAAATATAATTCCTCCCCATATCTTGAAACCCTATTTTATTAAGATGTATTTTAATGTAATAGGCTTTGATTAACCCGAAACCTTGTTGACCAAGTTTGATTGTTCTTATGTCTGTGAGAGAAAGTCTTGATCTTCTATAAACATACGTAATTGTCAAACAGAAAGTAGCCTTGCTGAAGACAGCTAGGTGAATTTCATTGGTACCCACATTTTTCGGAAGAGATAAAATAAATATTTTATTTAAGATTTGAGGCTTTCACGGCGGTGACTATGAAGAATGCAGTCTTCTGGGATTTGGCACCGTGTATATGTGGTGTTAACCGACGTTTCGGAGGAACGTATCGCCCCCATCTTCAGGGTTGAAGAAAAAGTATAAGTAAATCTGCAAGCGACAACACCGTGAGACACGATAAAGCAGACTAAAGAGTATACCGTTAGAGCAGAGAGGGAAGGGGATGAACTGCAAGTGAACAAGTGAAAGCAGTGGTGTGGGAGGGGTGGGGGAAGGGAGCCGGGACAAGCGATTTTGTGTAGGGGAGAGATAGCAAGGTTAACTGGCTGGGCTTTAACTGTGAGCTGAGGGGGGGGGTTGTTATCTATCTCTCCCCTACACAAAATCGCTTGTCCCGGCTCCCTTCCCCCACCCCTCCCACACCACTGCTTTCACTTGTTCACTTGCAGTTCATCCCCTTCCCTCTCTGCTCTAACGGTATACTCTTTAGTCTGCTTTATCGTGTCTCACGGTGTTGTCGCTTGCAGATTTACTTATACTTTTTCTTCAACCCTGAAGATGGGGGCGATACGTTCCTCCGAAACGTCGGTTAACACCACATATACACGGTGCCAAATCCCAGAAGACTGCATTCTTCAAATATTTTATTTGGTAATATATTTAAATGTATGTGAACATACGTGTAATTTTGTGGTATGGGTAATGTTGTCACAGAGCCAAATATGGAAATCTTAACAGAAAAGAATTTTTAAATTTACTGCTGGTATACTATGGCTAATCATTCTTAAAAATCAAATAAATCTGATAATTTTATACACCTGTTATATTCCCTGGTATGTGAAAGAACAGTAGATATTTCTAAAAGGCAAAAATAAATCGCTCTGTATGCCAAAAAAAGGATAATTTCACGGCGAATTCAAACTTATTAATCTCAGATATCAAAATGCCGCTTTCGTACAGGAGTACAAAAGATACTGCTCGCTATTATTATTATTATTACTTATTGCGCTTTCCACAAATTATCATGGACGTGTTTTGTGAACACCAAACTCAACTGAAAAACACACAGTAAACTTGCAATGCTTCATTCTTTCACGTTTAACATTTCCTCTTACACTTGGTAAGAGATTTAAAATGCCTTTATGAAGGAAGACAAGAAAAAGAAGAACGAGAATCTATTCTCAACGAATTCAGTGTTTAAAATAACAATGAGTTGAAGTCCTAGACTGTCTTGTGTTCGCGTGTGACGTCTCCATACTGTTTGGTTGTGCTGCGTATTGTTACTGCAGCATCTAAGGAGTGCGGTTTCTTTTATCAACTAGACACATTCTCCTTCCTCTGTCTCATACGAACAGGCGTGTAACCCCCGATTACACAGGTTAAGAAGTCCGTATCGGAGTCAAGAGGGTTTGAACTTCGATGATAATATTATAAGAGATTTCTTCTGTTCATTCCTTTATCGTTCAAGAGCATTGGCACTAAGCTACGAAATGAAGAACTCAAAAGAGGTTTGTCCAATGATGTCGGCTTCCTCAATAGGGTAACAATACAATCAACGATCCAACCCAAGCTTCTCTCTTTTTTGTTCTTGATAGTAATGCTGACGTGGCACATTTATATGACTGCTAACAGCGGCCATGTATCTGCAAGGTGTTAAGAGATACTAGCTGCACGGCTGACGGTAAAGAAAAATAAAGGACATTTAACAGAAAGAAGACGTAATGGGTGGTGACTCTCATAACCGAGCCATACCTTCGCAATTTGCAAGATTGAGAGACATCATGAACTTCGTCATCGCATTTTGCACTTCCACTGTTCACTTCTGTGCAACAGGAGCAGGAGCAGAAACAACAGGAGCAACAGCAACAATAACAACAAAATTACATTAAATTATATCTTATTTAAGATTTGAGGTTTTCTCGGTGGTGACTATGAAGAAAGAAGTCTTCTGGGATTTGGCACCGTGTATATGTGGTGTTAACCGACGTTTCGGAGGAACGTATCGCCTCCATCTTCATATTTTTCCTTCTACCCTGAAGATGGGTACAATATGTTCCTCCGAAACGTCGGTTAACACCACATATACACGGTGCCAAATCCCAGAAGACTGCTTTCTTCATATATCTTATTTGCTTGCTAACTTAATAGCCCAAAGACCAATTACAAAGTGAGCACGAATAAAGAGAAGAAACAAAACATAAAAACAGGTAATTTTTATCAAATGAATAATAGTAATTGAATTCGGTTATTATTTATTTATGTGCATATTTAACAGCACAGAAGCCAATTACAAAGTTAACATGAGTAAGAAAAACGAAACAACAACGAAACGCTTACAAACTAAATACAAAATAATTTGTTGTATCGTTGACGGACTGTGTAGTACAATAGACAGTTTCAGATATAGAAATGCAACAGGAGGCTTAAATACAGGATTACAACACAAGGCAGTTTATATAGTAATTCAATTCAATTCAATTCAAATCTTTATTATTTATTTTCAGAGCCAAGAGCTACAAGGCCAGTTACAGACAGAACACAGTGTAGAGGCCATTAACTAAAATCAAAGTTGTCATTAAGAAGTGAGAAAAGTAATATATATTTGCAGTGAATAAAATATAAAAATTCGATTAGGTTCTTTATTTTTTTACATGATAACTCAACAGTCGGGTGCCAGTCACGGATGATGATGATGATGATGATGATGATATTGGAAAGCTCTAAGAAATAAAACACCCACACAAATATGTAAGGATGACAGTGGTGGCGTAGCCGTAAAGCTGTTGACTCGTATCTGGGTACTCTCGGTCGAGACACCGGCTATCCTGATTGAGAATTTTGGTGGTTTTCCTCAGGCACTTCAAGCAAATGTTAGGGTATTACCTCGGTTAGGTCACAACCGCTTCCATACAAATCCTTCATCCACAATTCTACTGCTCAACGCTGTCTCGTATGACTTCTAAGAGCCTCTTGAAAAGAGCCACTCACTAAATAAGGGCAGGATATTAAACATACATAGGGAGACAAGAAATGCTTATAAAATTTTGGTCTGGTAAACTATAAGGGAAGAGACCATTAGGGATATTTTGACATAGATAAGAGGATTATATTAAAAGGGGTCTTAACGAAAAACTATATGTACTTTAGAGTTTGCATGAAATTGAGGAATTTATACAGGCTATAGGGCCGCGCCATAGCTCAAGCGGTTAGTCGCTGGCTTCCTACGGCCCAGGTTCGATCCCGGGTCTGGTCAAGTGGGATTTGTGGTGGACAAAGTGGCGCTGGGGCAGGTTTTCTCCGAGTTCATCGGTTTCCCCTGCCAATCTTCATTCCACCAATTGCTCCACAATCACCTTCACCTATCAACTGGGGCTGGTACAATAGGCCAGAAGTGGCCGCAGTACAAGGGACTTAATTCCACGCCGCTAGCAATAAAAAAATAAAATACAGGCTATAAGCTGATCATCTCTGAGGTTTTGAAGAACTTCCTCAGTTCTTCTATTTCGACTGTTAGCCCCGTGAAGGAAGGATATACTACCTTCTCTTCAATGCCGATGTAACGCTGAAAAGGGCTCAGAATAGTATAACATATTCAGTGTATCTAATTCCCATGATTATGATAATCAGAGACAAGCTCCACACATGCTTCATGCGTAAGTATAGCCTGTAGAATGAGATTAGTCAGAGAACGTTATCATTGCTGTTGAGTCTGTTTTTGAGTTCTCACAAAGTGCAGATACGAGGGATGTTCCCGACGTTTCGGCCGTACATTCTGTCTCCATTTATATGGCCAACGCTGAAAATGTAGGTAGCATACGGTTCCGAAACGTTGGTACCATTGTCCACATTTAAACGGTGTAATAACCCAAAAACACAATCGACATGACTATTCGACCACAGTGAAAGCCTAAAATCAAATTTATTATTATTATAAATGGGAGCCGGTGTAGCGTAGTCGATATAGCGACTGGCTACGGGCTGAACGACGGAAGTGTCGGAGTTCGAGTCAAAGTAGGGTCAAGAATTTTCTCTTCACCACGTCTTCCAGACCGGCTTTGGGATCCACCCAACCTCCTATCCAATGGCTACCGGGGGCTTTCCCCCGAGGGTAAAGCGGCCGGGACGTGAAGCTGACCACTCACCTCCAGCTAGTGTCGAGGTAAAGAAAATGTGGATCTCTATATCCACTCCCCCATACACCTT
>NW_019725416.1:52699-117315 GCF_002891405.2 Cryptotermes secundus | reverse complement strand
GCGATGGGAAGCCAGCGACTAACCGCTTGAGCTATGGCACGGCTCTTGTGCTTAATTAGTTAAGCACATGGACAAATTAATTATTATTATTATTATTATTATTATTATTATCAGCAACAGCAGCAGCATTAGTAGTGGCAGTAGTAGTAAATTTCACTCCGTGGAGCAGAGCCCTTCTTGAGAGTTTCACAGTCTCTCAGTTGGTCAAGAAATTCCCAGCTTATTACGAAATATTAATGTTCATTACCAAGTTCACAAAATAAAATTGCTGGATTACAAGCCATATGAATCCAGTCCACATTCTTAACCGTACCGCTTTAAGATCTATTGTATGTCCTCTTCTCTTGATCTTTTCACTTCCTGAATTTCTTGTCATGCCTATTGCACCCTCAGTGAAGCCAATAGGCTACTGTTCAGACTATGTGGAAAATTGTAACGTTGCAACATTTTGTTTCCTGTTACTCCTAATGCCGTCGTAAGTAGGCGTCATAAAACAAGTTGGAGTTAGTAATGCAGTGGCTGCATTCAGAATGATCCCGTACTTATCTGCCGGAACATGACCGTGGAAGTAATACAAGAAACAAACTTCCGTTTGCGGTTAATTGATGGGCATCTTCATGTTAGCTACAAGGAACAGAGTTTTCCGGGTGCTTGCACTTCTTCTGCCTTGCAAACGTTGTGTTCCTTTTCTGTGGAAATATATTGTATAGGGAGATTCAGACACGCAAACAAAGCAAGACATAAGTGTCAATCACATTTCCAGCCAAGCGAAATTTGCTGTTCTCTGGAACAATAGAATTATAGGTCTGCTTCTAATAGGCAGCATAACGAATAAACAGGATACTGACAGCAGTACGACGTAGGGACGGGGGTTGCAGAGGGGATGGAATACGTAATTTTTGTTGCAATTAAGCGTACAGGAGTGAATACTGTTGAGCTTGACTGTATATCTGAGATACAGAAAAACTAATAGCCTACTTCCCTTTCATATGACACGGACCGCATAGAAATCCAAAAACTTAAGCTGGAACAAGAAGACACGTAGAGAGAAACATGTTGTTATATGCACATAACAAAAATTACTAGGGGTACACAGACAGATGGGCAGGTACAGGCGGATTCAGAGACAGAGAGCAAGGGGATATCATAAACCTCATTTTTCACATTAAGGGAAAAGAATCTATTAACGTTATGAGAGCGCAGAATCTGTGTCGAAGCAACTATAGTATGCAAGTAGGTCTAAATGTATGATATTTTTAAAATAAGGAGATTGATGTGAAATGTCTTTAAGTATCGCGTTGAACAATAAAAGTAGGCCCTTATAAAATTTTACACATTGCCAGATATTTAATTATAAAATGTGGCAGTATAGCCTGAAGTTTCACACCTCTAATGCCAAAGTCTATCAGCGAATATGAACTGGAGCCATTCCACGAACACCTTATTCTCATATCCTATTTCAAGGGAAAAATTGTATTAAAATTATTGTCCGTAATTTCGTCGGGAACGTCAAATCCATCAGGGAAATGATTATAAAATGTATCAGAAAGATATGGAACGAAGATCTGAGTTTCCTTCCCTAGATCTTGTCTCGTCACCAAAATGCAGGCAAAATCATGACGTAAAGATAGGAAAAAGATGTCTTGAAAATGTGACACAGTTCAGATATTTGGGAACGACGATAACAATTCAAAACCTGATTCAGGAGGAAATTAAGAGGCGATTGAACTCGGGTAATGCTTGCTACCATTGAGTCCAGAACCTTTTGTCTTCTCATCTGCTGTCTAGAAACTTAAAAATTAGAATATACGAAAGTACTATTTTGCCTTTTTTTCTGTATGGGTGTGAAACTTGGTCTCTGACATTAAGGGAGGAACATAGACTGAGAGTGTTTGAGATCAAGGTGTTTAGGAGAATATTTAGATCGAGGAGGGATGAAGTGACAGGAGGTTGGAGAAAACTGCATAATGAGGAGCTTCATAACTTGTACTCTTCTCAAAGTATAATTAGAATGATAAAGTCAAGGAGGATAAGGTGGGCAGGACTTGTAGCACGAACGGGGGCGAGGAGGAATGCATATAGGATATTCGTGGGAAAACCAGTTGAAAAGAGACCACTGCGAAGACCAAGGCGTAGGTTGTTGGACAGTATTAAAATAGATTTTAGAGTGAAAGAATGGAATGGTATGGATTGGATTGATCTAGCTTATGATAGGAACTACTGAAGGGCTCTTGTGAACACGATAATGAACCTTCAGTTTCTATAAAATGCTTGGAAATTCTTAAGCAGCTGCACAATTGGCAGTTTCTCAAGAAGAGCTCTGCTCCATTAGAGAAACAAGCATATATTAAAAAGAAATAGTTATATTATTCAATTAAATATTTATATATTTTTTCAATTATGACATAATCCTAAAACGTTTCAAATTCCTTGCACAGACACAAAATAGTGTGACGGGGAGATGTATATAATTTTAGAAAATATATTGACACCAAAATAATTTTATGAGAATATTTACATTTCTTTAGGAAAATAAATAAGCTTATAAGGTCTCCTTCGCTTCTGAGTGTCCTCTTCTAACTTTCGAAGTATGTGAGCAATTTTTACATTGGATGTTTATGGATTATTATTTATTATGTTTATTTATTATGGATGTTATGCCACTAGCTTCCGGAACCTGAACGTTGTATTTTCAATTTTTTTTTAATCTATATTAAGATCAGGCTGGAAGCATAAATTTGTGGGGTGGAGAGATATTAGCGTAAATTAATATATTGGTTCTACAGGTATATGTTGTAGTAGCTCTAAGAAATATATGCAATTTTTGCTGAGATTCTCCTAATTCTTTTGTACAATATTAATCAATCGGATGGCTGCGTGAAATCTGAAATTTTATTTCTATTGTTCTTCTCAGTTAGTTAACTTATTCAACATTCATCACCTCAAACCCCAAAAGCCAAAAGAAGATGCTGTTCTTAGGAATATATCAAATAGAAACGAATAGCGGCTGTCTGAACCCGTTCTTCGTCGTAAGTTTCAACGGTTTAAAGCAGAGTGGTTGCTGTACGTATGTTACCACACGCTTTGATACCCAAAAATTCTGTTCCTTTCCACAGAGTGTAGTCATGTAATTCGTACGATTCTCTGGGCCGATCACAGCGGCCGTGCAGTTTGAGGTACGAAATATCTTCGGCGGCTCGGACACTGAGATCGCTGCCTCAAATCTCAGTCTACTTATGGATATGTGACTCCTTATTCGGTGTGTTGTCCTGTGCAGGTAACGGCCTTGAGATCGGCTGATCACCAGTCCAAGGAGTCCCATCAAATATGTGTCAGAAGCCGCGCCATAACTCAGGCTGTTAGTCTCTGCCTTCCCACCGCGACGGCCCTGGTTAGAGATCAGGTCAAGTCATATGGGATTGTGGTGGACAAAGTGGCACCGGGGCAGGTTTTCTCCGAATACTTCGGTTTTCCCTGCCAATTCGCATTCCACAGACTGTGCCACACTCGTCATCAACATCTATCATCCTCCAAACAGTAGCAGCAGTACCAAGTGGACTCAGTCTCACCCCACCCCAAAAATCTAAGATAAAGCTTTCGAATGGGAACAGGTCAAAGGGTCAAATTCGTCAAATGAGAAAGAAGTATTATTATCCAAATGAACATTGGCTATGTTACCAAACAACGTTATGTTCTTCTGCAGGTAGGAAAGCGGAAATGGAGTGAAGCTGAAAAGTCCCTTCCATCTAGTGCCAAGGTCAAAAAACGATGGAAATATTCTTCCATTTCTTCCATACGTCTTCAAGGCGTTGTATATAATTAATCAGGCACAGGAGTAACTGTAACCTTACCTTTAGGACTTGAACCTCTAAATAATATTCAGGTAAATTTCGGTCTCAGCCGGTCACGATAGCCAAGAGGGCTAAGGCATGCACTGTCGTCCCTCGCTCGGAAGCCGGGATCGTGGGTTCGAATCCCACTCAGGGCATGGATGTTTGCGTGCGTTTTTCTGTGTTTGTGTAGAGGTACAGGCCTTGCGACGAGCTGATCACCCGCCCTAGGAGTCCTACCGAATGTGTAAGATCTAGAAAACCCGAAGTGAACGGAGTTCATGGAGGTAAGCCTAGGCCCACTGGGGCTGTAGTGCCAAGGAAAAAATATTCGGTCTCTGAATTTTTAAAATAAAGTTGGTACTTATTTACACTAGGTACGTCAGTCGCAGATCGCATTAGAGCGATTGATCTAGGCAGTCAAATGGACAACTTTTAATATTTGACAGTGTCAGTTTTCATGGTCATCGTGAGATGATATTGACTCAAGCAAATGACTACATTAATACAAAGTAAAGAGTCTAAACAATATTGCTAAATCTCAGAAAACTTGATATATAAACATAAATAATAAAAATAAATAAAACTTCATTCTTTTAACTAGTTACGAAACACACAAAGGGAAAAATAAAGCTGTCCCTGTGTTTAACTAATTAAGCACTACGCCATGAAGGCGTATGGGGAATGGGTGTATAGATCCACGTTTTCTTGACCTCGACACTAGTTGGAAGTCAGTGGTCAGATTCAGACCCGGTCGCTTTACCCCCGGTGGTAGAGCCCCCGGTACCCATTGGATAGGTGGTTGGGTAAAAAGAAAGAAGAAGAGTACTGTTCCTGTCAGGATACGAATTCGCAAACCCCGGCAATATATATTGCTATCCTTTGATGAAACTACTATATTTACGAGTATAAGCTTGTTTAGTCCAAGTATAATTAGAATGATTAAGTCAAGGAGGATGAGGTGGGCAGGTCATGTAGCACGAATGGGGGAGACGAGGAATGCGTATAGGATATTGGTGGGAAAGCCAGAAGGAAAGAGACCACAGGGAAGACAAAGGCGTAAGTAGGTGGACAATATTAGAATGGATCTTAGACAGATAGGATGGGATGGTATGGATTGAATAGATCTGGCTCAGGATAGGGACCAGTGGAGGGCTCTTGTGAACACGGTAATGAATCTTCGGGTTCCATAAAATGCTGGGAAATTCTTGAGTAGCTGCAGAACTGGCGGCTCCTCCAGAAGGGCTCAGCTCCATGAATAAGTAAGTGAGTAAGTATTGCTGATGAGTTACATACAATTTTTTCTCTACGAAAATAATTTATTTGTGTATGTGTGTGGCTCCATTAATTTTATGTTATTTATTCTGCAGTTATTCCATGAATAAATTGTTCACGGATGAAACTGTCTTCTTTTTATTTTATATTACGAGGCTAAACGGAAAACGCCAAGCAGTTTTGATGAGAAGAACAGGTTAAATTACTTATTTTGGGTTACGCCTTTCGACTAAACTCTAACATGCATTCTTTCCTTCATCACTAATGCCGTCTAAACAACTGACCGTGTTTTCGAATCCAGGTTGGTGGTCAGATACAAGTTCGAACATACAAAATAGTGACACATGATATATGTAGAACATTATAATATTTACGTAATCGAACAGCAATGGTTGAGCAGCTTTATGTGAACAGAACACGGATGAAGACGCGGAAGATAAGTACATGACTGAGAAATCAAGCAGCAGACCCTCCAGTGTATTAGCCACACATTTTGAAGTCTTCACCATATTCACAGAACATGATAAGTGTACAGACTAGTCAACATACGGACATTTGTGGGAATATCTGTAACCAAATTGTGTTTATAATTTGCATCCCACTATTGTTTCTTCAAGTAAGAAATTTATTTTATGTATAACCAAATTATAGTTTATATGGATATTGAATGTTTATTTTTAAAATATGAATATATTTGTGTATGTGTATGAGGCACTTCTGAGTCGATTTACATGTACATCCTATGCGAGTTCGGACCGTGCCCCGCACATTAGTTAGGAGTATGACGAGTGGACATGATCGTCATAAAAATCATCACTCTTGAAATGCACAATAGATGTCATCACGTAAGAATTTTATAGTAACCACTGGCAGTCTGATGGAATGCTTCTTCCGAGTGCCTCCACTTGAAAATCGGTTCCTCTGGGATCCCGTCCTTCTAGCTGTCAGTACTGTTACAGTTAATCCATCGGTTCGAATGTGAATTAGTATGGTTAGCAGGTGATTTGTAAGATAGATCCTATTTAAAACATTGTAAAATGCTCGTTTCAATTTAAAGTACTTCGAGATATATATACATCAGTTTATTACTGCATTCCGTAAGTGTTATAATGAGAAACTCCAAGTCATTACTATTTAATAATACAATAATATTGTAGCATTATACGTCATTCATCTCTCAGTTAATATATTCCTGGTGAGCGTATTTCTGGGGCCATCTTAAGAATATTTTTCCCCTGAATTTTGGATTTAAATAAAAACGAAGTTCTAAATCAGTAGCTGTATCCTCTCTTATGGCTGCAATTCATTATCATTCCAGTTAGGCGTGTGAAATTCGTAAACATAGGCGTCTGAAGATATTTTGTATCAAGACTTAGGCCTATGTTTCATCATCATCAGTAATCTGTCAAGACGACAGGTCCACAGTCTCTTCCAAAACAGTTCCTCCATTTAATGCGATCTAGAGCTTTCTCCTTCAAATGACAGTATCCTCTTCTGTCCCCAAGGTCATCCAGCATCTTCTTACGTTTTCTTCCTCGTCTTCTTGTCACTTCTATCCGCCCATCTATCTTTCCTTCGATAACTTCTTTTAGAAGTCATTTTCTGCGTAAAACATGACCAAACCAATTAGCCTTCCGTTTTCTTATTTCGTGTAGGATATTTCTCTGCTCACTGATTCTAATTAACACTTCTTCATTTCTCACATAATCGGTGCCTATGTTTACTGTTACAAATATTACGATACCGCGACTTTTCAGCCTTATACCTCACAATTTCAAATATCAAAAATTTATCTTAGTCGAAATTTTATATGTAGGAAATTTGTCCCTGTGCTCAACTAATTAAGCACTACGCCATGAAGGTGGATGGTGCATTGGATGTATAGGTCCATGTTTTTTTAGCCTCATCAGTAGCTGGAGGTGAGTGATCAGCTTCACGCCCAGGTCGCTTTACCCCCGCGGAAAGAGCTCGCAATAGCTACTGGATAGAAAGTTGGGTGGACACCGGAGCCGGTCTTGACGGTTTGGAGAAGAGAAAACCCTTGACCATACTGGGACTCGAACTCCGACCACTCGGTAGTCTATATGTAGAAACGTAACTAATATTAATATATTAAAAGAATATGAAAGAAAACAAGATATTTTAATTAATTTTACTACCCAAAATTTCTTCTAATTTTGTCACCTTCTTTTATATATGGAAATTTTACGCTTAGGTCAAAATTTATCTCACACAGAGTGGCCCAGAAATCAGGTAACCCAAAACATTCTCTCGTATTAATGAATAAGTTCAGATTTGAACTTGTCACTATATCTGTAGAAAGGTACCACAGCGTTGTAAGTTGTGCACTGATAACGCAGGATCTCATTTCAAACAATTTTTATAAATTCAGTAAACAGTGAAGAAATTTCAAAAATATTTTAGGGCACATTTTACTAACAAGTTAATTTACTGTTGGGCTATTCTGTATTTTAGAACATCTTTTTGCAACGGAATTATCTGAAAAAAAGAATCGAATTTAGACTGCATGGACAGGATTTTATGTGCTTGTGGATTACCATCCTAACATTTGTCCGAAGTCACAGAGAAAAACAACTATCCTCACTTACGATAAATCGTAATTCGGCCAAGATATGAACCGTTTGCCTCTCAAATAACTTTCCACTCTTTCATGTAAACAAGCACCCAATTGAATTCATCCTATTTCATACTCAGAGGAACGGGCGCCGATCCTAGCCAGATAGAGTCCTAATTGAAGTCTCCGTGGTCTCTCTCAGCATAATCAAACATCTCCAAAAGAATACGGCCATGATCTACATTCTGTCCACTCTTTTCCAGTTTACTTCTCGCCTAAGAAGGCGACAGATCTCGTTGTAGTTGTTCTCACGCGAATAACAGATGGCCTTCCTCGTTAGAGAGTAACGCAGAACATTCCACTGCCCTCATACTCGCACGTCCTCAGTCTGCGAACCAATTGCCGTTAGCTTTCGGGAGAGCTCACCGGCTCTCCCGTTATCTCCACTACTCTCTAAATAACTAATAACGTTTTCGAGTCATTGACGTTTACATAGCATACATGTTCAGCCTACAGAACAGGATTGAGAATAGTGTGCTGCATAATATATTATATAATATTATCAATGACAAATTGTATTAAGCTTATTTACAGACAGGAATAATTAAATGTAAATCAGTGAAAGTCTCCGATATTGAATGTCAACAAAGTATGTGGCATGGTTTATGGGATTTGTGGACAAACCCAGTTCTTACCTTACGTAAACTAGGCTTTAGGAACCAATGGCTAAGGAATATACTAGCCCAATTTAATCTGGTGAAAGTATTTCATCCATGTTTGAGAACAGGGTGTTGAGGAGAATATTTGGACAGAAGAGAGATGAAGTGACAGGAGGTTGGAGAAAACTGCATAATGAGGAGCTTCATAACTTGTACTCTTCTCCAAGTATAATTAGAATTCTCAAGTCAAGGAGGATGTAGCACGAATGTGGATAAGAGGAATGCATATAGGATATTGGTGGGAGAGCCAGGTGGAAAGAGACCACTGGGAAGACCAAGGTGTAAGTGGGTGGACAATATTACAATGGATCTTAGAGAGATAGGACAGGATGGTATGGTTTGGATTGATCTGCCTCAGGATAGGTACTAATGTAAGGCTCTTGTGAGCAAGGTAATGAACCTTCGAGTTCTATAAAATGCTGGGAAATTCTTGAGTAGCTCTACAATTTTGGCGACTTCTCTAGAAGGGCTCAGCCCCATGAGTGATTAAGTGAGTGAAAGTCTTCCATAGCTAATTTAAACAAAATCTGTGAAACGATTTACAGGATAGGCCCATTTGGAGAAGTCCATTTATGACCTTATGAACACTAAGCTTTATTATATGGTTCAATGTAGGTGAAAATTCCTTGATAAATTTTAGTAACAGTCTCCTTTTTTTTTTTTTACATAATATTAGCAAACAGAATTACAAGTAACAGTCTCCTACTTCGAATTATAAGCATAATCTGTCTGACCGTTTAAGCACTGATACTGGATGACAGACAGACGGACAAACATGATTTCTACACAAGGAGTTTATTCATATTTTATAAAGTCATAATAACATAGGCTATACGTTGGAAAATAATTACATAATCGAGTGACAGAGTACATTAGTTTTGTATGAACGGTATATGGATTAGGGTATTGAAAACAGTAACCAGTAGATGGAGTAAGGTTCTCCTACTAGCTTCCCATCATGAAAAAATATACTTCGATTTCAGATTCTCCCAGGAAATATAATTTTAAAAAAGGAGAGGCGATTCTTCTACTCCTAGCAATGTACAATTCGTAATCAGTCTAACGTCTAACACTTAACTTAACCGCTCGTTACAGCGTGGCTAAACAACAAACTAACTTTGAAATAATATTATGAATTAATATGTGACTCGGCAACGAACGATTGACGTGTAAATCTGTAGACGAAATCATCTAAATCACGTGAGGAAACGCGTGGGCTGCAGCAACATTCATGAAAGGAACAAAGGAGCTGGTCATGCTGGGGTTCTTGCATGCGAGAAGCGATTTGTTGTAATTCTCATTGGCCAGCGTAACTCCTCTGGAGCTATCAAGTCACATCTCCACGGCTAACAAGACAAGCAGGCTGTCCGAGCGAGGAGCCGCGCGGCTGCGCGTGAGGAAACTCTCCAATTACCAATGTGGCAAAAGGAATCACACAACTAAAACGGAACAACTTAAAGTTATTTCCCTTATTTTTAAATGTAGCTGGGATTTCTTAAGCTTGTAAAAGCTAAACGATTATAGTTTTTACAACTAATATACTACAATGTATCAAATCATTTAATATAGCCTCGATAGTTACTGTGTCGTTAAGTAACAAACTTAACCAAAATTCTAATTACTGAGAAATTAAAAGAATAGACCAAATTCAGGAAATTCTTGATAACAAACAGTTTAGGGTTATTATCTAGTTGTCTTCTGTTTAGTCGGTCACGGTAGCCGAGCGGTCTAAGGTATGAACTGAACTGTCTTGGGTTCGAATCCCACACGAGGTGTGGATGTTTGGTATATACATGTGTTTATTCTGTGTTTATGTTGTCCTGTGTTTAGGCAGAGGCCTTACGGCGAGCTGATCACCCGTCCAAAGAGTCCTACCGTCTGTAAAATCATCAAAATGAAAAACAACCTCGACACCTTAAAGGTATAAGAAGAAGGGATTAAGTAAGCCTTCTGGTCAAGAGCGTAAAGGTTAAAGCACACAAAACTATAATTTTATCTGTAGTTTTGTGTGGATATGAACTTATTTTACTCACTCATAGCGTCTGGGAGGAAAATTCATGGAGGATATTCTGAAAGAGGGTACTGAGAAAAACAGGAAAATAATTTACTTAATTTAAAGTAACGAGAGGTTAGATAAAACTGCATAATGAGGTGTTTGAGAGTTTGTAGGCCTCTTCCAAGTCTCACTGGGTGTGCCTCTCGCTTAGTTGTATGTATCTAGTGTTGCTTTGTGTTCCTTGTCAATGCAACAGGATACCGGAATATTATATTAAATATTTCGTTTATCATATTTTCCATTACACCGTACAAATTTTACGCGTAAAATAAGAATACTAAGTTGGCAAAATTGGCGAGGACCTGCTTTCAGAGTACGATCGAACTTGTGAGATACAAAAACATTAGGAAAACGGGTGATAGAAAAATGATTGAAACCCCGTAGTGGATATCAATACGCAAAGCAATTTCTTGGGACAGAACGGTCGAGATATAAAGAAAATGTTAAGTTTCGAGACTGCCTGTGTTATAAATTGGCGTGAAATGTCTCAAGAGAGACTTCAATGACAGCAGCATAGATGTGGGCCTGTATACGCGATCATTATATAAAAATAACATTTTTTAATCATTACTCTTCGAAAATGTTATTCATCTCTTTCATCAGGTCCCTAAATACAAAGAACTAGTTTCAAACAATAATCTTGATGCTAACATCATCTTTATATAACCAACCGACCAACTATGCAGTACTATACTCCACTATACTATACTATACAAGCTGTCCAAATTTCTGAATTAAAATAAATTAATATAATCTATTGATGTTTCTGCTGCTACCCCTATTTTGGCGTTTGCTTACGCAACATAGTTCCAGTATTGTCATTTATTCGTGTTAAGCAAGTTCGTTACTATTTTCATTTTTCACAATCAACACTTACGTCTAAATTAGGTCGCGACATAGCACAAGCGATTAGTCGCTGGCTTTCCAACGCGGCGGCCCGGGTTCAATCCCGGGTCTGGTCAAGTAAGATTTGTGGTAGACAAAGTGGCGCTGTGGCAGGTTTTCTCCGAGTACTTCTGTTTCCCCTGCCAATCTTCGTTCCACCAATTGCTCCACAATCACCCTCACCTATCATCTAGGGCTGGTACAATAGGCCAGAAGTGGCCGCAATACAAGGCACTTAGTCCCGTCCCACTAGCAATAAACAAAACACGTCTAAATAAGAAGTAAATTCCTCATTCCCCTTTATTCTGATTAGTTATGTTTACTCCAAATTACACTAAAATTCAGGCCCATAGATAATGATAAAAACAAATTAAAGCTATCCCTGTAACAGGCCGTGAAGGCCCATAGGGTTGTGAGACGTTGAGGTTCCAAAATTTTCTAATTTTTCAGCTGCACTATGGTCCTGGTTTCGACTCAGCCTTTAATAGAAATGAATACCAGGAGACAGATAATGATTGAAACATTTTATTATTTAAATTTTGTAATAACTGGTGAAGTTCTTTCAAATTGTTAGCAAATGTTTAATTTAAGTGTATATTTTTTTTGTGTCTCTATTTTAACCGAAGATCCTGCAAACAAAATTTGAGTCTCTACATATTACAGATCATAATACACTGGTCCCTTTCATTAGGAGCATTGTTACAGGAACAATAAACACACAAAAATACATATATGTTCCAAACGGACGTTATGTTGTGATGAGAAAACTGCTTGCGAATATCTGTCTGCAGGAGAACAACAATGGGAACGGTGTATTATAGTTTTGTAGCGCAATCAACTTCCCCAAGCACATTAAAGCCGCTCAAACCATATCTGGAGAAATAATTTCCTTTTGTTGTAGTTATTGTTTCCTGAGAACCGTCCTCTTACCGTGGTCCTAAACCAGTCACGACGCTAAGTCATTCGACGCAGGTCACGAATTCGTTTACTTGAGGCAAGCAGAAAAGACGATGCCTAATCTAAGACATTAGTTTCACCACGCTGCGGCTGCAGCGGGCTCTCTCCTGCTGTTCCTTTCGGAATATCATATTTATCGTTATACATAAACTTCAATTAACTCAAGATGTTCCCTGCTTAACTGGACCTTCAGAAGCGTTAGAAACTGGGATAGGTTTTAAATATATGGTAAAACTTACATTCACCTTTCTCTTATGAAGCGGTTACCCCAAACAACTGGATAAACATATAAGTATCAACTACCTACATTAACAGTGATATTAATAATAATAATGATAATAATAATAAGTAAAAATATCCCTGTAACAGGCCATTGGGGCCCATAGAGTTGTGAGACGTTGAGGCTTCCACATTATCTAGACAATCGNATAATAATAATAATAATAATAATAATAATAATAGTTAAAAAATTAAAAGTGTCTCTGCGCTTAACTAATTAAGCACTACGCCGTTAAGAAGTATGGGGGAGTGGATGTATAGATCCACATTTTCTTGACCTCGGTACTAGTTGGAGGTGAGTGGTTAGCTTCACGCCCCTGCTGCTTTGCCCCCGGGGAAAGAGCCCCCAGTACCCATTGGATAGGAGGCTGGGTGGACCCCAGAGCCGGTCTGGACGATTTGGAGAGAGAAATTTCTTGAAACTACCGAGACTCGAACTCTGACACCTCGGTCGTTCAGCCCGTAGCAAGTCCTTATACCGACTGCGCTACCCCAGATCCCAATTATAATTATAATAATAATAATTTCATAATAGTAGTTACTACTACACCTACTGCTATGCTGAGAAGAGAACTTGCTCTAATCAACTTTCCGTCAAGGTTGCCATCTGCTGGCAAAAAAAACAAACTAATAACCTATTAAATAAGACATAGAGATAAAACTCATTTGGAATCACAATAGATGATTCGAGTAGCACGCATTAAAATATCTATAGTTCTATAACATGGCTGCTGCTAGAACTAATTGTGAAGACAAAGGGAAGGCCTTCAAGATTCCTAATATTAATAACCTGTTATTTAAGCCTTTAATTTTTGAATATGATCTGCCATAATTAAAATCCTAATGATATCAGCTCAATTGAAGGGTAATGCAACATAAGCAAGCTTCTGATTCTTAACGTCAGATGTCATAACGGTAGTGATGTCCCAGTATCTATCCGTGAAGGCGAGAAAGCGAGTAGAATATTCCTTTTTACTTTTGAAATGGACGGAAGTGAACGATTAGCTTTATGCTCCGACAAATTTATGCTCAGGGACAGATCCCTATAATTTTTGTTGTGTAGGAGACTGAGAAGACCTTAGATCAGTTCTGGGTCCAACATGGGTGCATTTGTCTCACCCAAGAACTGAAACACGGCCTTAGAAGCCGTAGTAAAGCCTTAATTGATTAATGTGTTCCAGTTCTCATTTGCAAATTTTGACCCTTCGAGAGAAAGAGAGTGGAGCAAGGATGGCAATTGTCTATGTAGCGCTTGTAACATAGTCTGATTTTCAGGCAGCTATTTTCAATGTCGACGTAAGATTTGAGGTTTTCACGGAGGTGACTATGAAGAATGCCTTTATTCTTGCAACATATTTCGACATTTCTGTTATCATTAAGTTATATCATATTTCCTTTTAGCATAACTGCTCTCATTGCTATTAATTAACTCGTGTTTGCAACGTTTACTCCAAACCTATGCATCTAAATGCAAATATAAGCATCTCGGCTTTTCGTCTAATTCTTGTTACTTACTTCTTTGGCTTACTCTTCGAACCTGAATACGGAAACAGTACGTCCCTATCAAAGGTGGGAAAATTCTATCGGACTACACGGCTTCACATTCTAACAAAAAGTATTCTTCATGGTCGCCGCTCTGAGAACATCAAATATGTAAGACTGCGAACTGTTTGCACAACTCGAAGAAACTAATATGTGTTGCGCGAGACACGTGACACTATCACGTAGAGGGCACATTTCTGCTAAGAGCAGAGCTGATTTGCAACTATATATTCTGCATTTTCTACAGGAGAAGAGCCCAGGAAATATTCCAGTGGTTATCAAATTAAAGATTATGAAACGAGAGCCGCATGTAATAGTATGCACAGGAGAAAAAATACATTCTTAAATATATCAGACAGAAGAGAAAACTTGGAAGGCGTAAAAAATTCTCATAGTGGGTGGTGGAGTCCAGTTGGGTCCACTCGGCACGGCGGCCACTGATTGGTCTATTGTACCTGCCCCGGGTGATTATGATGATGGAGAATTTGGTGGAATGATGATTGGCAAGGGAAATCGAAGTATCGGAGAAAATCTACCTCAGCGCCACTTTGTCCACCACAAATCACACTTGACCAGACCCGGGTTTGAACCCGGACTGCCGCTATGGAAAGCCAGCGACTAACCGCTTGAGCTATGGCGCGGTTTTGGAAGGCGTAAACACAGATGGAAGAATGAAATTAGAAAAGAATATTAAAGAAAGAAGGCGACGATTTCCACCCAATTCACGGGGCTCAGAACAGAGACACGTTGCGGGATCTTGTGAACGCAGCAATGAACTTTCGTCTTCCATAAAATATTTACGAATTTCTTGAATAACTAATTGACTACCTGGGTCAGGTCATGTGGGATTTGTGGTGATAAGGGACACTGGGCAGGTTTCCTCCGAGTACTTCGGTTTTCCCTGCCAATTCGCATTCAATCAATTACTCCACAATCATCTTCATAATCGGCCACACAGAGCGCTACGTACGCGACGCACGCTACGTATGCTATGTTCGCTATACGAACAGAAAAATATCTCCCTTTATTGCCAATATGACTGGCCACACAGGCTTTCGTACGCTACGTACGCTATGTTCCCTATGTTAGCTGCGTCGCAGAGTGTACACAACGTACGTAGCGTGCGTAGCAAACAAAACGTAGCGTGCGTAGCAAACTTAGCGTAGCGCTCTGTGTGGCCGAACCTTAACAAGTGGACTCACTCTCACTCAACTGGAGAGAAGAACCTTACCGACTCTTAGCTACTCGAAAAAGATCTTTCTCCTTGAAGTTAGTTAATCTTTTGTTTAATTAGTTAGTTCCATTCTTCAGCATTGTCATATATCTCTCTTACGCGCAGCGGGGAAATTCGATCTTTGTGGTTTTAAATTACGAAAAGAAACTGATTGAGATATTTCAGATCATGACCATACGTATTTTTTATATAAATTCCTCTTTGGTGTGTCTTTTATGTTTTTCTTAGCCCGAACAATCAAACTCTGAAACTCGAACCCTGCTGCCTTTACATCTATGCTAGTCCGGAACAAATTAATTTCTTATGGAAATGCCATCTCGCTGAGACTAGAGAATCGAACAGGTGACACATACGTAACTTGTACTTGGAGACGGGGAGGTATTGTAACTGAATGGGTGATGGTAGACTTACCGTGAAGTCGGTCATAATCTCCATATACGTACTTAATCCTTTCCAGTTTTCCACACATAAACCCAGTCGATGCATCTGACCCTGAATAACCCCTTTAGTTTACAGATCGTGGCTGAATAACCCACCAAACTTGTCAGGAATGCCAGAGATCCGATGGTATGAACATGGTAGCAATTTCAAATCAAGCATCAGATATGATCGTGTTTTTTCCTCTGTGGATCTACAGCCCTTGGATCTCGGTGTCTTTTTCAATTTCTTAATTTTATACACAGTCGGTAGGACTCCTTGGACGGGGGATCAACACGTCGAAAGGCCTCTACCTACACATGACATCACAAACACAGAATAAACGCACACAAATTTCCATGCCTCGATTTGGATTCGAACCCACGAACCCAGTGTTCGAGAGGGCGAAGACGGTTCATGCCTTTGACCGCGCGGTCACCGTGATGGGCAGTTATCGTTTTTCTTTTTTTTTTTTCAATGGCTCTTCCAGCCATTCAGGGTCCAGGCCTCTTATTCAGTTCCATAATCATATTTCATAGACGGTAGGACTCCTTGGATGGGTGATCAGCCCGCCGCAAGGCTCCTACCTAAACATAGGACAACACAAACATAGAATAAACACACACACACCAACAATCCATGCCTTCTGTGTGATTCGAACCCACGACCCAACGTCCGAGGGAGCGAAGACAGTACATGTCTTAGACCGTGCGGCAACTGTGACCGGTATGTATGATCTTAACGTGATTATATCTTCATTTATTGAACATGCGTTTCTGGTTATTTTTGAGTGGTTTCAGATTCGAATTCCTGCTGTGGACCAGTTACTATTTTTCTCAATTCATCAAAACAAATGCCTGGATCGTATCTTAACATAGGCCACTACGTATCGTTCAAACGTTTTTAAAGTTTAACGTTCTGCTGCCATTTTTCTTCTGACGATGTATGTTGTTACAGCGGTAGATCGCCGTGAAAACAACTGCTTTACGTTAAGCACAAGAGATCACTGTGGTCGCGGTGCAAGGGCCGAGAAGGCCCACCCCTTATACATTCATTCATTCATTACATTTGGTATTTAAGCATACTGAAATAAGTCGAGGATTATAACCAGGGCCCGGATTTTGATGACCTGAAAATATTAAAAAAAAAAGACCTGTAAAATGACCGAAGAGATCCAGAAAAAAATGATCTAAAATAGAAAAGAAAGAACACTTCGCTTCCATGTTACTCATATTTCAGAAAACATATGAAGAAAAATTCCCTAAAATGGCCAAAAATTACAAGAAATACCCTTAAAAGTCCAAAAATTTACCAAAAAATTACCCCCAAAATGAAAAAATGACCTTAAACCTAAAAATGTCAAAAAATTACCTATAAAATTTACATTTCTGTAACCAGTAGCTCATATCCGAGATTTCTATATTTAAGAGCATCGCATAGGATACAAGGAAAAAAAGATGACATGTCTTCAAAATCCGGGTCCTGATTATAACTGTGGAGAGGGATTTCACGAGGCATTCACGGTGATTGTAGTGAAATAATGTATACACACACTCATGATCTACGTTTATTGGATGAAATTCGGGACCCATAATAAAATGAACTATATTTTTATGGAATTTTATTGAGTACTGTATGTAAATTCTTGAACAGACAAATGTTTAACAGAATCTGAAGTGTTCTTAATGGAATATAACTTACGTAGTTGTTTCCACTGATTGTCTAACCGGCAGGAAAAGAGTCCTGGAAAATATTTCTGGTTGTCCTAACAACAAAACTGACTAATACTTTTCAGATATCTGCCTTATACAGTCTGACCGGGAAACCGGATATGAAATTGTAGACATTAAAATATTCATATGCTTCCGTTCCACGCCTTCAATTATGCACTTACATATACTCACAAATCTACTGCTACTGCTCTCTGCATTCCAAGCCATTCAACTGCTCTGAAGATGGAGGCGATACGTTCCTCCGAAACGTCGGCCAAAACGAAGAATACACGGCGCCTAAACCCAGAAGACGACTTTCTTCTTATCACATATTGTCTATTTTATGGTATACATGCACGCGTGGTGAATTATAAACACCAGTGCCTTATAGCCATGTTCTCGAACTTTCTGTTTAAATTGTAGGTGATTCACTTGTTAACAGTAGCAAATTTCAATGCACAGCCACTTTCACTGAGACTGGTAACGTTCTGTGTGAAGGACAGCTTCGAACTCAATTAGGCTGAATGACAATATGAATGAAATGGTATTTTGCGGTGAAGAGAACATTCAGAAAGTCTTTGTTGACAGATTTAGTGACTATGTAAAATAAGGCGGAAATTGCCTGTAAATCATTTCATAGTCTCCTCATTTTCCCAGGAAATAAAAAAGTAACTTTGAAGTTGACGCGGGCATAAGAGCACAATAATTATTCATAAAAAATTTTCCAATTTATAAAAGCCAAAGCTATAATAAAAATAAATTACGTAACGCTCGCAAACGAAAGAATAAAACAGATGAATGAACCATAAAACGAAATAGAGACCATAAGGCCTGTTGTTGGGAATTGTTATGAAAGAAAAGAACAATTGCTGTGAGTAATTGGATTTGCGTGATGAACATAGTAGCGTGTAAACAAAAGACGTCGTTCGATTAACGTTGAAGCCAGCAATTATTATTACAACTGCTGTGTGATCCTGAGTATTGAAGAATCCCATGATGACTGCTCACGGCAGGATATATCAATCTCTGTCTTCATTTCTCTATTGTTGATTTTTCTCTTCGTAACTGGGGAAGGAAATCACAAGATTCGTTCCCTAACAGTGAAAACCGTTACTAAAACTTTTTTTTGTAACGAAGAAACACGAGATTTACAAAATGTGGGAGTTTCCGAAGTGAATTTTCAGTCACGTGTATTTCATTTCCTTTATAATTTCTTATGATTGATATAGTATATGTTCATTAAAAGAAGAAAAGTACAGAATAGACGTTAAAATATATCAAGAAAATGCAATAGCTGAAGTAAAGGTAAAGCTATCCCAGGAACAGGCCATGGAGGTCCATAGGGTTGCGAGATGTTGAGGCTCCCACATATCTAGACAATCGGCTCACAGATGGCGGTAACGTTGTCAGCCTTACGCGCCGACCGTCCTTTACCTCCCATGAAGATTCCTGGTACTGATTTCTGTTAGAGGCTGAGTCGACCTTCCGACTTGTAGCATAGTGCCTCAGCCAACTACGCTACGGTGTACCCCACCTATACCTGTATTAATAAACATTCATGATGTGGTAATTAATTAAACAAAGGGATATATTTTCAGGCACGAAACTTGATTAAGCAGAGGGGCAAATTTAATTTAAGTCTCTTCAGAAGATTTTAAAGAAAGTGGCATGGAAATATTTTGTTTCAGATGATTTTGAGGTGTGTTTTAACAAAAATTAGGAATTACGAATAAACAAGTCTCTGGGCCGCGCCATAGCTCAGGCGGTTAGTCGCTGGCTTCCCATCGTGGTGGACCGGGTTCGAGACCGGGTCAGTTAATGTGAGATATGTGATGAATAAAGTGGCACCCGGGTAGGATTTCTCCGAGTACTTTGGTTTCCACTGCCAGTCTTAATTCCACCAATTGCTCCACAATCATCCTCATCTATCATCTGAGACTGGTACAATAGGCCAATAGTGGCCGCTGTACCAAGTGGACTTAGTCTCACCCTTCTAGAAAAGAAGGCTGTGTCGGAATTTATAAATATAGCTCGTTATATGACATTGTCACACATGCAAATTCGTGGACACCCTAGGGAGACAATTTATACGAGATCATCTGCGAAGATTCCATAAAGACAAATTAATAATGATAAAATCAAATAGGTTATATGTTCAATAAAAAAACACTGTACGCTCATTAAAGTCTTAGAAATGATAATGGAACAAGAGAGAGCGAGAGAGGAATGCCAAGAAAATGACCGAGACAAAATGTTCGAATTAGTTAGAAAAGAAATGCTGCTTGTAGCGCATGAATATGGATAAAGCAATTTCGAGGCATTATAAGAGCTACGCCTGGAGTTTCAGTTTGCATTTTTTACCATCAGTTGTGGTATTTAATAATATACCCAAGACACATAATTGTTAGTATGTAATCAGATGTTTCAGACCTGAGAAAAAAAATAAAGAATTTCTGTAATGTATAAAGTGTAGGTTATGAAGGAAAAGCAAAAGAAAATATATATCGATGTTGTCTTCGAATGCTACGATTCGACTCTTGATTGAAATGGCATTGATTACAGGTTATATGCTCCTGTGGCTGGAGAAGTTGCTGCAAGGCTCATTGAAGGCAATAGTCGTTTGCCAAGCGAGAGATCACTCTTTGTTCTTGGTCTGGATACGAACAGAGGTAGGTAATAACTGCTCCTACTGTGACAGGATCGATTAATTGTTCAACAAAAATGGGGTGTGGACCAATTGAGGATGTATCATTACACTTCTTTTAAAAACACGCCAACAATTTCCTTTGGGTTCATGTCATTATTTGGCCTGCACTCAGATCTGGATGAATGTGAGAACAGCGCCATCACGTTTAACGACGAAGGCGAAGCCATTACTTTGTAAATAAATGTCTTATTTTACGAATTTTGTATTTAAAAAAAAATTGAGGTTATATATACCGTATTTACGAATGTATAGGCCGCACATTTTTTACCAAAAATTCAAGAGGAAAACTGGGGTGCGGCTTATATTCGAAATATTCGAAATCACACTTCATTTAAAAAAAAAATTATATTCATAATTAGTAATACAGGGTGTTCTACTCCTGAAATAATATTCCAAGAAAATTATTTTTTCTATAATTCCAGTCTGAAAATTGTGCTGCGGCCTATACACGCACGCGGCCTATACATGCGTAAATATGGTATTTTCAAACCGGAAACTCATCTCTTCACTTGTAAGCTCTTTCGATGAAACAAATTATGTTACTTTAAGGTGAAACTTGTCTTTACGTTCTACGTTGTTATTACTTTGTCCTCACACTCATGCATACACATACACATGCAAAGGATACGTATACATAGTTAAACCCATGGGACACAATCCTTCTTCTGAAGTTTTTTTAATGTTAGCGGGGTGGGACTAAGTCCCTTGTACTGCGGCCACTTCTGGCCTATTGTACCAGCCCCGGATGATAGGTGAGGGTGATTGTGGAGCAATTGGTGGAATGAAGATTGGCAGGGGAAACCGAAGTACTCGGAGAAAACCTGCCACAGCGCCACTTTGTCCACCACAAATCCCACTTGACCATACCCGGGATCTAACCCGGGCAGCCGCGGTGGGAAGCCAGCTACTAACCGCTTGAGCTATGGCGCGGCCCGTCTTGTGAAGTTAATACTTACTCAGCGAGCCAATTTTTAGAGAACTCGAAGTTCCTTTATAGTGTCCACAAGAGCCAGCCGTAACATATATATGTACTCTTATCTATGTATAAATATATCCTAAATATTATTCCGCCCAAAATATGCTAAAGCGTCGATCTAGCGTGCAAAATTACTGTAAATATTATATCTATTTTGTTACCTTCGGTTACAATTTCATATAATAATCGTACATTTGTGGTTTTTTAATTGTAATAGATGCGCACAATATCAGTAGCTGGTAACATGTCGTTAAGGGAGCACTGTGAAATGAATAGCTGTTACACATTTTTATTTAACTTGGTGACTCCCATTGCGTTAAGGCCTATTTTAATTTGTGAGGTGACAATAAAGAACTGTAAGGTACTTAGTATTTTCAGGTACTACTATCCAGTATTTAGAAACTCTGTTAGACGTAAATAAGAAGATCGGTTTATAGACGCAAGCTATTCGCTAGAATCCAGAACAAAATCACAATATGCAGGCTTGCATTAAGATATGTGTGGGTATGAAATTTTATATCTCACCCGATGACAGAATAACCCAGAAGTCCTAACACTATAACCTCTTGCGATTCAGGAGTGTACTGGAAGAATAATACTAAAATGGATTTTAAATAACTGGGGTGTGAGGGTGTGGATAGGATTAAATTGGTCCAGATTTTGTGAAAAACAGATGGATCTTCGGCTTCATTAAACGGCTGGGAATCTTCTGATATGTAAGCAACTACTCTGAGGGCACCACACAGTTGCAGAATGCGGTGCGTAGTTTTTTGTCTGTAATGGAGCCAGAAAAAAGCTTGGCATTCGCGTCCGTTGTAACGTGCGTTACAACGGACGCATTTTTGTGCGCTCCTGTGGCCCCAGACTAAGACAGTAGTGGATAACCAACGCACGCAGAAGGGAGTAACCTGGATTCAAATTATGGCTGAAATAACATTTTTATCTGCAATTTAAGCTATGTCGCCGTTTGTTATATGTTGTGAGGATGACCGTGATTATGTTACTAACAGGGCCAGCACATTCAGACTGTGTCTAGGGTCTCTAGGGCCCACCGAGACTGCTAACAAACAACTCTTCCTCCAGAGCTAAGGTTCATTCAGAATGTGGTGGATTTCTTCCATCAGTTTTGAAGCATGTCAAATGCCCCAAATGCCTGTATGGCCAAAATGAATATTCAACGTATCCTGAAACTTGGTCAGAGGACCGCATGTCCTGACTGAGGCCTTCTGTGGTTTCCTTCCTTGGAACAAACGTTTGTACAATGCCTCAAATTAACTCATGATGGCCTCCTTCCTCAAATTTCCAATTCATTAGCCATTCCACCGCTGAACAGTCTCTTTTACTGATATCGTCATATAAGTAAAAACGTATATTATGTCACGTGTATATATATTTATTATGTTTTAACTGAGCAATTCCCACATAACATGGGGTGGAAGCTTATGAAGGCCGTAATGAATCTTCGGGTTACACAAGTGGGGGGGGGGGATGGGGGGCTTCTGACGAGTTAACACATGTTACACTATAGGGACATAGGTTGACAAATACAATAGGCCTACTGACAACTGAACAGAGTTATAACATTCTCAATGTATCGAACGCTTTATGAACAGTTCTGCTGGCGTGCTTAATGGTGTAAGATTCCTTAGTTTATCGTGCCATATAAGAAACGGCTTAATCGGGTTCAGATACGTTACGATTAGAAAAAAATAACTGGGACTATAAATGATGTTCAAAATATCAGTACAAATGTAATGTTATCTCTTGATTCATTATACTTAAGTAGCAGTGGTGACTATGTGTACTACATTCTGTAAATATTAATTAAGATCTTGGCGCATTAAAGACCTAATAGTGCATCGGTTAAGCAGTATTTCTTTGTTGAACTAATTTTATGTCCATATATTTCTTTAAGAGCCTATCACAGTGGCTAAGCGGTCTAAGGCACGAACTGTCTTTGCTTGTTCGAACGCTGGGATCGTGGATTCGAATCTCACTCAAGACATGAATGTCTGTGTGCGTTTATTCTGTGTCGGTGTAGGTATAGGCTTTGCGACGGGCTGATCCCCCGTATAGGGAGTACTACAGACTGTGTACAGGCTTAATCAACTGAAAAATCGGCCAAGCTCCAATAAAAAAGACTGTAGAGCCGAAGATACATATTTTTCTAAAAAAGAATTAAAGTGCAAAAATTTTCCGAGTATTGCTGATAGACGAGAGCTCCTATATAAATATGAGCAATGCAGTGATAAGCAGTGCAGATGAGAATGCGGGTGCATCATACCGCTGTACGCGCATCTGTGCAATTAGAGCCGGAAGTGTCAATAATTTGACGAATGGCAGGGCTTCAAATGATTCCCAGCGTACGAAGGTTCAACGATCTCTGACATCTCTTTCTGTTGAAGCACTGGAGATCGAAGCCTTGTGCCTATGCTTTTATCGACTGAACCTCTGTTATAAATAAGAGTTAAGAGTATAAAATTTTGATGAAGGAAATATTTCCAACAATTTTAATATAATATATTTTTCTTTCTAAATAACCATTCTTTGGAAGCTTGTTTAATACCTGTCAGTTAATAAATTTGTCAATTTGAAGTCAATCAAAATACTGCCGTTTATGTCGGTGTAAGATTCCTACATTGTCAGATGTTCTTTACATCGTTCTAAAATTTTTTCTGTATTTGAATTTATATTCCATCTCATATTTATAATTTGTTTTAAGGAATTTCCGAGAAGCTCGGTCTGCTAAAACTGAGTCGCTTTAGAAGTTCGTTGTAGAAGAAAGAAGAAAGTCAGGAGTTAGGGACTAGCTTTATCGATTTTGCCTAACTGAGTTGGTTCCACCTGAAGACGGAGACAGAATCCGGTTTCCGAAACGTTGTGTTTTGATAAATAAACAGGACAGTGTTTTAGATAAAAACAGGAAGGTGGATAAGATCCAGAAACATAATATTTGTAGAATAAAGAACGTTTTATGTGAAAATAATGTCCGTCTCTGTTACCTGATATTATATCCTAAAAAATTGTGCAAATTTTCTCAAAATTAGATATATCACACATTGGCATAGAGTTGCTGAACAAGTCATCCAGCCATATTTCTTAATAATACAGCCTTTTTTATAGAAAATAATAAATGAGAGATTTTCATAAAGTTCTCTGTATGAGAGGCTTCCATCAAAAGTTTTCGTGTAATTTCCGTTTTCAAGCATATTGATCTTTAATAAGTCTAATTTATACAAACAACAAATGGACGATTCCATGTGACCCATTGGACGTTTCGCAGATTTTGCTGATATTTGAGATGTGACAATTTTACTAACCTACATTTCATTACTACCGCTTCTAAATAAACTCAATTAACTTGAAAATTAGTTAGCAGTTCTGTGTGTTACATTATGGAACACATACGAGTATATTCCAGGCTTGTTAATTTTATAGGCGACAAGTGAAACCCCTATATATATATATACTGTCTATAACTACCGTATAAAAGAAGGCACGTTCCAGTTGAAACTTACTCGTAGGTTTGGATTAGGGACTGGAAAGAAGTGATACAACTCTGTTATTTAATCTCATTAGTCGCCGTTAAGATAACAGTTTCGAACTTCTTGTCTGCCCATAGGATGACGTCATAACACTTAATTGAGAACACAATTATTAGACATGTGGTTACATATTGAGGTAAACACTTAACATGATTCAGCATTGTGGAAGGCTGTGAAATAAATGCAAATGAATCTATGCTGGAGTGAGGCCACTACCAGGCACAACTGCGCAAAACACAGATCTATTTTCGTTGTTTATCCCGAACGTATTTCTTTTTTTCTAATATATTTTTTTGACAGGTAGATTTCCACGTTTAGGCCTCTCTTGGTTTTGCTTCATTCTCCGCCATATTAAAAAAGACTCGTCGGAACAAAAAAAGGAGTTACAAAAATACAGGGAAGGAAAAAATAAAATATGTTTCCAACGGCACACTCTCCCAGCAGCACATAAATTGCTTTTGCTTCTTGTTAATAGTTCCAGCCAGCGTATATTACGTGACGGGGACTCCTTCCCCTTGTCCGTCCGTCTAGTAACAGCCACATCCTGGCTTATATACAAGCAATAACATCCGAGATCGACCCTTCCCAATCCTTAACCCTCCCCTCCTCCCACAGGCCCATTCGACCCCTTTAATAATCTTCCAACGTTGGAGCTCCTCCTTACGTTTTAATAAGTATAAAAAGTATGGCTACCTTTGGGCCGCGCCATAGCTCAAGCGGTTAGTCGCTGGCTTCCACCGCGGCGGCCCCGGTTCGATCCCGGGGTCTGGTCAAGTGGGATGTGTGGTGGACAAAGTGGCGCTGGGGCAGGTTTTCTCCGAGTACTTCGGTTTCCCCTGCTAATCTTCATTCCACCAATTGCTCAACAATCACCCTCACCTATCATCTGGGGCTGGTACAATACGCCAGAAATGGTCGCAGTACAAGGGACTTAGTCCCACTCCACTAACATTAAAAGAAATGGTTACCTTTCCACAGGATAAAGGCCAGAAACAACGTAAAATCTTTAACCCTCATTACTATAACTACTTTCACTACCGACATGTAACAAGCACCATCCCGTATATCCGACGATAACTTCCGATAATGACATTGAATTTTATTATAATTTTTATAATTTAAAATCTCTCGAATAACCGTAAAATAAAAGACGCTAAGACTTTTTAAAGTAAAGTAATAGAAGTGGGATGGTCCAAACTGAGATGTCAAGAAAATGTGGAGAATGCTTTACGGGAGCTGAACGTGAAGAGGTGGATACAAAATGTAAATATCTGAGAATTACTGATATCTATTTTAAGGCCAATGTTCTTTAAGGACCGTATGCTGAGGAGTCCTGCCGGTCACGGTAGCCGAGCGGTCTAAGGCATGTACTGTCTTCGTTCGCTTGGAAACAGGGATCGTGGGTTCGAATCCCACTCAGGGCATGGATGTTTAGTTTGTGTGTGTGTTTTATTCTCTGTTTGTATAGAGGTAGAGGCCTTGCAACGAGCTGATCACCTGCCCAAGGAATCCTACAGAATGTGTAAGATGTAGTAAACCGAAGTGAACGGAGAAGTTCATGGAGGTAGGTCTAGGCCCACTGGGGCTGTAGTGCCAAGGGGGAAAAAAATGCTGAGGAGTCAGTAATATGATAATATTTATACTTATACAAGGCCGAGACTACCTTGTAATTGACACATCGGTACACCGAAAATTGTCCGTCTTCTGACTTTTGTTATAGAAACACAAATTTTAGGTGACGGTTTTTTGTTTTTCATTATGTAGGAACCGAAACCGTGGTAGGTACCTTATCACCTTATCACCTTATCACCTTATCACAGACTTGCTGAGTAGATTTCTACTTTTAACTAATGACGGAGACAGAACCAATTTCCAAACGTTATGTTCTCTAATAAAAATAAGGCAATGGATATTTTGAATGTTTCACTTTAATAACACACCACCGTCAAAAACCTTGGGGATTATATTAAATTTCGGTAGCAGAACAAAAACGCTAAACACTGTCAGTTCAAATCATCTTTTACCCTAGACCCCATCTTGGCCCCGCCATAGCTCAAGCGGTTAGTCTCTGGCTTCCACTGCGGCGGCCCGGGGTCGATCCCGTGTCTGTTCAAGTTGGATTTATGGTGTACAAAGTGGCGTTGGGGCGGATTTTCTCCGAGTGCTTCGGTTTCCCATGCCACTCTTCATTCCACCAAATTCTCCATCATCATAATCACCCGGGGCAGGCTACAATAAGCCAACCAGTGGCGGCCGTGCTGAGTGAACCCAGCTGGACTTCACCCCCCACTAAGCGAATTAAAAAAAATATAGTACCATCTTCCGTAAGATTCGTCGTAATTTATCCTTCAGCCCCCTTCGAAATCTCCAGATTTACTTCATCCGAGATTTCTTTTGAAATACGTGTGTACCCATTAGCCATTTTCCACAACATAGCCACATGTCTAGTCCTGCGTAACATCCAAGATATTTTCTTGACAATACTAGTGGACCCATACAAACCACAAAGTTCCTCTTTATGTGTTATCCTTCAGTTTTCATGTTGTACGTACAGACGCTGACCGATAGACCCGAGACGTCCCTGTTTCCTAGTGACAAAGAAATGAATGAAACGGAATTACCCTGCATTCAGAAGATACAGGTCTACAGCTTTCTTATATAAAATAAAAACAAAGACGAACTACTTGCTCTTAAGTAATCATCACTCCTACAAGAGGCAGAGGGGTGTGAAGGAATACTTCCGTATATTCTTAAACTGTGGACAAACAATTTCATTACAGGCCTACACCTTTTTATTCACTGGTTGTAAAACCTCCTTGGGCCCTGACCTCTGATATTTTCAGTTTCATGATCATTTTACAGATGGTAGGACTCCTTAGACGAGTGATCAGCTCATGGCAAGGCACCAACTAAACACAGAATGAACACATACACGTACCAAACATCCATGCCTTCTGTGTGATTCGAACCCACGATCCTGGCTTCCGAGCGAGGGAGTAAAGTACATGCCTTAAACCGCTCGGCTACCGTGACGGGCTTAGGCCTACACCGCATAACATGAAATAAAGAACATAATTTAATCTTAACTTAAAATTATGTAATTATAAATTAAACGAAAAACAAATAATGAAAATGTGGAAATTATACCACAAAAATAAATATATATTCAGCACAAGGTCAAAGCGATAAATATAAAAATTACAATAACAGTATATAAATAAATAAAAAACTTTTTATATTGTGAAAATTTCTGAAAATCTATTTTAAGTAACAAAAAGACCTAATTAATTCAGTATGAACGATAATGAGTAATAGTGACAAGACAGTTTTTGGACAACGCAGATGAATATTTTGTATTTAAAAATCAGATTGTTTTCCTAGATACTATACAAGGAGGTAAATGTGGAACATTTGCTCAAAAGGAGCAGTTTGTAGGTGAATGAGTACATCAGGAGACCTCTAACAGAATGAAGTACCTAGCAGACTTCAACATTTCAATACTGACAGGTGGGTGTGTTTGACTTCCTAACCCACACTCCAGCTACAAGGATATGAAGGTAGACCTATTCTTAGCTAAGCCCGATACATTTGTACGAACCTTTCAGAGTGTTTCTCCACCCCCAAAAATACCTTCCTCACCCGGCTCACCCCCTTAGAACTGATGAGTTCTATTATTCCATGGTCACATTAGGCCTTAAGAGATAAGTCTCCCCAAGTTTTCCTTTTCACTGAGGGATTCCTTTTCTTTTGGCTCTTTGAGAGTTCGACAAGTGATTCCCCCCCTATTCTGAACCATTCTTAGTGGGTAAAGACTTTTTTCGCCTTTTTAAAATTCCAGGATAAAAGGTCTTGTGGGAATTAAAAGTTGCCCAGAACGCCGTTTATAGAAGTCTGCTAAGAGTGTGAATCCATAAGATCAGGGGTAAATATGAGTACTAAAATATTGAGTGTAGCACGCGGTAACAGACAAGAATACAAATCAGTAATGAAGAGACAGCTGTAGAAAACTACAAATGTGTTTCCAACATCCATGTTGCACGTGACAATAGAAGTCTTTAAGGCGATGTATTTGTTAGACTGACTATTGTTGAAAATGGGATGATATGAACCTTAGAATTTTACATCAGAGAAATTTTTGAGCAGAAACAATAAGCTTAATAAATTTCGCAATAAAGATGGAAGCAGATCCCCATATACGAGTATATATGTCAGTAAGTAGAGGGCAGTGGCGAATTCTCCTGCTGAAGTCAGGTGATGCGGAAGTACAACCGCATGAAAAGACAGTATTACAGAGCAGTTTTCTCTGTCTTCTTCACGGTTAAACAATTTGAGACACACTTCCATGACTGGTGCATAAGAAACAAGAAATTGCTGTAAAATATAAGCTACACAAGGAATGCAACTAATTTAATATATATATATATATATCATCATCATCATCAGTAATCTGTCAAGACGACAGGTCCACAGTCTCTTTCAAAACAATTCCTCCACTTAATGCGATCTAGAGCTTTCTCCTTCAAATGACAGTATCCTCTTCTGTCCCCAAGGTCATCCAGCATCTTCTTACGTCTTCTTCCTCGTCTTCTTGTCACTTCTATCCGCCCATCTATCTTTCCTTCGATAGCTTCTTTCAGAAGGCAGTTTCTGCGTAAAATATGACCAATCCAATTAGCCTTCCATTTTCTTATTTCATGTAGGATATTCCTCTGCTCACTGACTCTAATTAACACTTCTTCATATATATATAATTTTATTGGACGGAGATGGAAAAGAATATATTAGTCCAATATTCCTCCTTCGATTCCAACCGTCCCTATTAATCTTAAAATAAAAAATAACAAAATCTCTTATCAGGATAAGGACCTGAAGATGGGTAGAAAGGCGATATCCGAAACTTCGTTCGTATTAGAATGTTGCAAACGAAGGAGAATGCATATTGTCACGTGTTGGGTATATCACGCGACAAATAACTTCACGTGGGTCTCGGATTTAGCGAATCTTTATTGGACACTCACACTTACACACCTTACAATTATTACTGCTTGCAGTATCACTTGACTTCTGGCCCAATACTCCAATACTCTGTACATGTCGTAAGCTCTGCTTATATAGGGGTTAGCCGGACCGGATACCAGACATCATTTCTCACGGTTCCGTTACTACAATTTAAACGGTCCGTTGCTACGCAACGAGTCTTCGGTTGTTCGTCTCTGGGGAGATTCGTTCGTTGTTTCGGCATTGTATACGCAGCGGCTCACTGTTATTGCATTACCATGGAAGTACCTACTCCAGACACGTTAGAATAATATAATTTTGATATAAGAGCAGTTAGTCTGAATTCTGACACGTTTAAAATAACAGCCAGATGCGAAAAGCAGCCCAAATTTCTGAACGGAAATCAGAGAAAACATACCCTTAGGCTAAGGTATAACAAAACAATATAATTTATTAATATAAATTATCCGAGACTTTGGCTCCAGGAATCTGTTTCCAGTAATTAGTAGGCCCGCATGTAGTCACGTAACGGTTTAAGTCCTGTAATTGCGAACGCGCCGTAATTAAAAATACCAGTCTTTCATATTAGAAGACAAGTACATGTCCCTGACACTTTTCGTGCGAGTGTTAATTGAGGAATGTATGTTCATATATCTGGGAGTTAAAGTCCTGATTTTAATAATCTAGGAATAAATAAGTTCTTGCAGAAATAATTAAACTGTTGTAGTAACCACAGGCAACGACCACACAGGCATCAAGGAGCAGGTGCAGAGTGGTGCATTTTATGAGACCTGTACTTTATGTTAATGAAAGCTATATAATTAATTCGCCGATTACAGTGGCCGCGAGGTCTATGGTATAAACCGTCTTCGTCCGCTCTCACACTGGGATCATGGGTTCGAATCCCGCTTGAGGCATGGGAAATGACATCTCTTTCACAGAGATGGCCAGTAATAAGAAAGTTTACTTCATGCTGTAAACCGCGTCTTTAGCTCTTCGAATGGCTGAGAGATTTTTAGACTCTTTGAGGTAGTTGAATGAGCCGCAGAGGTTTTTAAATATTTTTTATTGCTAGTGGGATGGGACTAAGTCCCTTGTACTGCGGCCACTTTTGGCCTGTTGTACCAGCCCCAGATGATAGGTGAGGGTGATTGTGGAGCATTTGGTGGAATGAAGATTGGCAGGGGAAACCGAAGTACTCGGAGAAAACCTGCCCCAGCGCCAATTTGTCCACCACAAATCCCACTTGACCAGACCCGAACCCGGGTCGCCGCGGTGGAAAGCCAGCGACTAACCGCTTGAGCTATGGCGCTGCCCTTTTTAAAATATTAAACACAATCGCAACTTCAAAGGGAGGAGGAAGGAAAGGTGCACTTTATTATCCTGTATTTACGTGAAAGTCTAAGGTAAACTGTGGGGAACCTATACAAATATAATTTTTCTCCTTCCATAAATTTGCCTCAAACAAATCACACTCATTCTTGCTGATCAAAATAAATGTCTACTTGATTATGTTTTAACGGATCTGATCAACGTGTTGCCAGCGACAGCTCCGTAAATACGAATACAGGCAATAATAGAAGGTAAACTGTGCTTTTTTATTCGGTCCGTGGCGGGAGGGCACACGGATCTGTAGGAAGTCAGTTGTCAGGCAATGAAATCGTAATCATACATCCACAACAATGGGAGACGGTGTTTTCTGTGGAGTCCGTGCAAATGCTTTATCTTAAAGACGAACGGCGCTGCGAGTCAGTCACGATAATCTATACAAATATTAAAGATATCGATATAACAGGCCGTGGAAGCCCATAGGGTTGTGAGATGTTGAGGCTTCCACATTTTCTAGATAATCGGTTCATAGATGGCGGCAAGGTTGTCAGCCCTACGCGTCGGCCGCCCTTTACCCCCAAGGACATTCCAAGAACAATCCTCGTACTCATTTCTGTTAGAGGCTCAGTCGACCCCAGGGTCCATAGTGCGGCTGGAAGGATTAGGTCAATTGAAAAAACCAATGACCTCATCGGGACTTGAACCGCGACCTTCCGACTTGTAGCACAGTGCCTCAACCAACTACGCTACCGCGTGCCCCCACGATATAGTTTATAGAAAATTAATTTCAGGAACTTTCAGGGCAAGAAAAAAATGCATAATTGTTACGCAGTATACCCCAGTAGGACGAAACAGTGCACACCAAGTTGTATAAATGTTGGCTTCAGAATAGTACAACAGATATGATCTACAAAATTATCTGATAGGATCGCTGTACGTACAATTGCGAGCAACCCACTTTTCACAAATTAGTCTTCCCGTAATTTATTACCAATTTCAAGTCCGCATGACCACATTCATGCAGTCGTTTTATGCATTATACTGTTTGAAATCCCTGCCGCTGTCAGTTGCATGAATAGAAAATAGGTAGATCCAACATTTTGCAAGCGACCGACAAAAGTATGATTTGTGAACTAGCTTTCTGGAGTCGGAGAGAACTTGCTGGACATGATTCCCTGTGAGCGAGAAATCAGCATATGCAGTATTTTAATGAAACTGAACGTACAGAGAAACAGCACAAGCGGTTCAACTGGGTATCGAGTTGATGATTTGTTATCGGTCCCTGTCAGCTCCCAAGAGACGAGGAAGCGGTGAGGAGGGAGGAAATGCAGTGGGAGCCTCTACGAGTGTACTCAAGCATATACAAAATCTATCCGCTGAATCGTTTGTGTCCTGTTTTGAAAGCCGCAAAAGTGAGCTCATGATCAGTATAGAACAGCGTTCTCTTAGTCACCCCCCCAAAAATCTGCAACATAATTCTTCCTTCGGTTGCATGTTACTTTTTAAAATACGACTGAAAATAAAACGTAGCCGGGATAGCGTAGTCAGTATAGTGACTGGCTACGGGCTGGACAATCAAGAGATCGGATTTCGAGTTCCGGTAGGGTCAAGAATTTTCTCTTCTCCACGTCGTCCAGACTGGCTCTGGGCTCCACCCAACCTCCTATCCAATGGGTACCGGCGGCTCTTTCCCGGGGGTAAAGCGATTGGGGCGTGAAGCTGATCACTCACCTCCAACTACTGAGGAGGTCAAGAAAATGTGGATCTATACATCCACTCCCCCATACACCTTCATGGAGTAATTCAATCAATCAAATCTAAAACTCAAATTTTCGTCACGCGTATCCCGGATACGTGACAATACGGATAAACTTCAGCGTTAGAGGAGTTCGAATGTTTTCAATTTCTCATTGAAATGCAGAAAATGTCGTTACTTTTGTGGTGAATGGATAGACGCATGGGAGATGAAGTATTATTGAATGAAAATCAATTCTCGAATAAATTTCAGACACAGTATTTACATACATACATACTCAAGTAGTTGTGTGCGGCCTACACACACACACACACACACACACACACACATATATATATATATATATATACATACTCGTAATGACTTTAATTTTATAGATAGACTTAATATATTTAATCTACGGTAGCTAAAGTAATATCTCATTGTAAATCACCATAACTGATTGTCTTGCTGAAGGCTGCGACTGGTTAAATTTTTTCCAATTTTTATCTGCTTCAAGTCATATCTCATCACCACGGGTACTCATCTTCCTCCAAACTCTTTCTTTCTCCACAAAATTTCTCTATTTCAAATTACTTTCCAATTACATTTCTGTAACATTCCTTGCTTTCCCATCCTATTTATGTTGTCAGCCCACCGTAAATTTCTTGATGTAACTTTTCTTACAATAGTAAGTGACCTGTGTCAGTAAACTCACAACGTTCCTCAATACAACANCATCAGATATACAAAACAGAAAAAAAGAAAATTTCTTTAGTGTTCCTGTCTTTTTTAATTCGTTTGGTGGGGGGGGGGTGTCCAACTGGGTCCACTCGGAACGGCACTTACTAAAATCTAAGGACATAAATACGAATATGAGAATGAAAATATATAAGGTATTAATACGTCGTGTAGTAACATACAGCAGTGAGACATGGGTGTACAGAGGTTGAAAATAATTTAAGAAGAATTGAATTAAAAATTATTAAGAAAATATATGGGTCAATAAAACAAGAAGAGCAGTGGAGAATTAGAAACAATGAAGAAATAGAAGAGATGTTGAAGAAAGAAGATCTATTTTGACTTATAAAGGCAAGAAGAATTTACTGGCACGGACATGTAGAAAGAATGGATGCTAGCAGAATGCTACGAAAAATCTTGTATGAGAAGATCTATACTAAAAGAGTAAGAGGTAGACCAAAATTGAGGTGGTTTGATGATGTCAGAGAAGACCTCAGAATATTGAAAGTTACAGATTGGAGGTCCACAGCGATGGACAGAGATGCTTGGAGGTTGTTAGTGCAGGAGGCCAAGACCCACAGAGGGATGTAGAGCCAGTTGGTGCGGTGTGTGGTGAGAATATACTTTGAACAAAAGGGATTGTGAAAATGTAAACAGAACAAGGGAGACAGCTGGGAAGGCAGATCTTCTCACTAGCCTAATTAGTGCATAGATACTCAAAAATTCGGAAACTTGGGGCTGAAGTTTGTAGTGCCGCTTGCTTCGATATAGAATTTGAGCTTTACTGGGCTATCTCACACCGCCTCTTCTTCATTTGCCTCAGATACACGAGGCGGAACTAAAAAGAAAATTTAACGGCCATGGAGTTAATTTACAAATTCGGATATTGGTGGGAAAGCCAGAAGGAAAGAACCACTGGGAAGACCAAGGCGTAGGTGGGTGGACAATATTAAAACAGATCTTAGAGAGATAGGATGGGATGCCATGGACTGGGTTGGTCTGTCTCAGGATAGGGACCAGTGGAGGGCTCTTGTAAACACGGTAATGAACATTCGGGTTCCATAAAATGCTGGGAAATTCTTGAGTAACTGCAGAATTGGCGGTTCATCCAGAAGTGCTCAGCTCCATGAGTAAGTAAGTAAGTTTCCATGTGGCAGTTATATACGGTATGGTACAGTATATGGGCAGCACAATATGGTCTCTTTCCACACGACATCGTAACCAACCCATTTTTTGTACTTTTGTTCAGCTTTTTTTGCTTTATATATTCAATATTCTTGACCTCTTTATTCCACTGTCATATAACATTCAGGTGAAAGTATAAGTCATAATGCAGACATAATTACTATTAACATAAGTTGTAAATATAATATAATAATGTATGCAACAATTATGTAACGTATTCGTTAACATTCATGTAATGACTCAATATTTAATTGAATACACTTATCGCTACAACTACATTCGAAACTAATCAGCATTTGAGGAGCATTGACAGTGCCCTATGGCTGTTACTTTCATATCTATATGGACATTGTTTCGAAGCCCACAGGCAACTAGCTACAATTGTAACTCAGGTTACTACATTAATAAGAAAATGGTGCCTTATCCCTATGCCTTTTCTTTTTATTTTCTTTCCTCTTGCTCCCATTTTGGAGCTTAGGGCTGATTTCTCAGTTTCATTATCATTTTACAGACGGTAGGACTCCTTGGACGGGTGATCAGCTCATAGCAAGGCCTCTACCTAAACACAGGACAAATACATACACACACCAAACATTCATTCTTTGTGTGGAATTCGAACCCACGATGCCGGCTTCCGAGGGAGCGAAGACATTGCATGCCTTAGACCGCTCGCCACTGTGACCGGCTTGCCCCTGTGCTCAAGGTCAGAGATATTAATGTGTATGGGTTAGTGAAAATAAATCTTAAAGTAATGTCAACATCTTCAATAGAATGAGCTTCGATCTCCGGCTGCTTTACCATCATTCAAGAAGTTGTCCCTCACAGGAATTTAATCCCATCGTCTAAGTCCTTAGTCATCCATTTTTCTGATTAAGCCATTATCAATAGTCGTCAGAAGTCTCAGCCACTACTGGGGCCGAACATCTATAGTTTTGCATTACAGTGTCGTTTTCTCTACACCGTAAAAATTTTAGGTATATATAATATTTGAGGTTTTCACGGCTGACTATGAAAAATATCGTATTCTGGGGTGTGAGGCCGTGTGGACATTGTATGTACCGACGTTTGGGTTGCAGACTGCAGCAACCTGCTCAGCTGGTTGCTCGCTAGCAGATTCTTCTTCTACCCTGAGAATGGAGGCGATATGTTCCTCCGAAACGTCGGTTTACACAATATGTACACGGCGACATATCCCAGAAGACGGCATTCTTTTTATGTATAGTTAGAATAAATAAATAGGTACTATGCGACACCTTTTACGGAACAGCGAGGTTGCAGCTATGTACTCCGCTTGTTATGTTCAGTGATTGTTACCGTATTTACGCATGTATAGGCCGCACATTTTTTTGCCAAAAATTAAAGAGGAAAACTGGGGTGCGGCTTATATTCGAAATATTCGAAATCACACTTCATTTAAAAAAAATTATATTCATAATTAGTAATACAGGGTGTTCTACTCCTGAAATAATATTCCAAGAAAATTATTTTTTCCATAATTTATGTCTGAAAATTGTGCTGCGGCCTATACATGCGTAAATACGGTAATTCACTCGCATGACGTGTTTTTGTTTCGATTGCTTTTCAGAACTGAATCGACTGTTGTTACAAATATAATTAAAAGACTGATTTTTGTGCAGCTTGGTATCTTCACACGAACATGATTTTCATATATTAAGTAGATGCATTTCACCCTTTAAGCAGTAAACGTAAGATTGGTAGAAGATATAAATGAAAAGCTGTAATACAGAAATTCAAATGTCAGTTGTGTTTTTGAAGATGGAATTTAGCGGTTATAAGAGCCCTGGGGTTCACTCAGCCTCTAACAGAAATGAGTACCAGGAATTAATTAAATAATTTTCCTGGGGAGTAAAGCGCGGCCGGCGCGTAGGGCTGACAACCTTACCGCCATCTTTGTGTCGATTGTCTAGATAGTGTGGGACTCTCAACGTCTCACAACCCTATGGGCCTTCATGGCCTGTTACAGGGATAGCTTTACTTTTTAGTTTAAGACCACTCGTAACAGCTATCGCTTTTGATAACGAAGATCTGCGCAATCATGCCAACAACGATGACTTTAAGGATCGAATCCTTCAGGTCATCCACAAAATGTTAACTTTCATTGTACAGTAAATCCAAATGGTGTAAAAGCAAAGAGTTTGTCAGTGACGAGGTTATTAACTTGACCTAGAAATGTAGAAGGCACCTTAGTAATTCTTCAGGCACTACAATATTTATAATGGGTGAATAAAAATAAGCATAAAATATGTATAAATGTATTAAACGGAAAATCTAAAGAATATAGGAGATAGGAATATAATATTAAAATGGATCATTAGAAACAGGATATGAATATGAGGACTAGAGACTCATTTGACTCAGGATACGATTCAGTGACAAGATCTTGTGAACATAAAAATGAAACTTGGAATTCTTTTGAAGGCGGGTATATTCTTGACAAATTAATATCACTATTATATTCTCAAGAAAGACTCTACTGCAAATGTTACATGTAGTTAGTAAATGTAAGGTAAGGTAAATTTGTCCCTGTGCTTAACTAATTAAACACTGCGCCATGAAGGCGTATGGGGGCAGATGTATAGATCCACATTTTCTTGACCTCGGCACTAGCTGGAGGTGAGTGGTCAGCTTCAATCCCCTGCCGCTTTACCCCCGGAGGAAAGAGCCCCCGGCACCCATTGGATAGGAGGCTGGGTGGGCTCCCACACCGGTCCGGAAAGTATGGAGAAGAGAAAATTCTGACCCTACCGGAACTCGAACTGCGACCCCTCGGTCGTCCAGCCCGTAGTCAGTCGCTATACCGACTGCTCTACTCCGGCTCACAGTTAGTTAGTTAGTTAGTTAGTTAGTTAGTATAGTTAAGAATTCGTATTTTCGTCTAAACAGAGTTCTGAATTACACTCTTTAAACTTACTAAATCCGTTCCTCTTGTACCTAAAGGTGTCGAGGTTGTTTTTTTCACTTTGATAATTTCTTTGAATAAAGAAAGACCAATTAATGACAGCGAAACTTGAACGGTTACAGACATATCTGCGTATCGATACAACTTACTTATTTACTTACTCTTGGAGCTGAGCCCTTCTGGAGAAGCCGCCAATTCCGCAGCTACTCAAGAATTTCCCAGCATTTTATGGAACCCGAAGGTTCATTACCGTGTTCACAAGAGCCATCCACTGGTCCCTATCCTGAGCCAGATCTATCCAATCCATACCATCCCATCCTATCTCTCTAAGATCCATTTTAATATTGTCCACCCACCTACGCATTGGTTTTCCCTGTAGTCTCCTTCTTTCTGGCTTTCCCATCAATAACCTATACGCATTTCTCGTCTCCCCCATTTGTGCTACATGCCCTGCCCACCTCATCCTCCTTGACTTGATCATTCTAATTATACTTGGAGAAGAGTACAAGTTATGAAGCTCCTCATTGTGCAGTTTTCTCCAACCTCCTGTCACTTCATCTCTCTTCGGTACAAATATTGTCCTCAAAATCCTGATCTCAAACACCCTCAATCTATTTTTTTTTTATTTGTTTCTCGTATTGATGTTCAATCTATGTTCCTCCCTTAGTGTCAGAGACCAACAATATCATTGAAAATTGTTATTATAATATTACCAGAAATATAATCAACTCAAAACTAGGCTCATATATGCCGTTCTGATCTCGTTACAGCCTGAATGTTTCCTGCTGATGAATCCAGTAAAAGAGTTTTGGTGGGGTTCCTGATATAGGTTGCGTGCCACTGCGGGGGTGCCGCCCTTAACCCAGCCCTGCCCGCCCGTACCAGTGCGGCCCATACTCCAGATTACAGCCACGAATTTCCTTTCTTTGCATGCTACAGTATAAATCACACCCCTCACTACAACGCGGCTACATCATGTCAGTCAGCGAATATAAAACTACTCCCGAACTTGTTCCTCCCGGCTTGGCTGAAAGGACGTCCGCCAGAGGTTTTTATGCAGGAACTGTAGAGAAAATGAGATTTAAGGTCATTCTAACTCTCCCGCTGGGGTCACGGGAAGCCAACTTTCATTTCCACGAAAGTTGAAAACAGAACAGGGAATTCATAATGTGTTCATCTGTCTCAGAACCTCAAATTTCATTACAATTCACGCATAAATTATTTTTATTGGCTATATAACGATAAGCTTAGAATTTTGATTCTAAGTATTTAGGCAGATAAAAATAATTTGTTAGACCTTCAGAGTTTACTTGTTCTTCCAAATTAGTGGTAGAATATAATTTAAGGGGGGGCACGCGGTAGTGGATTTGATTGAGGGGCTATGTTACAAGCTGGAAGGACGCGGGTTCAAGTCCCGATAAAGTCATTGGATTTTTTTTCAATTGACCTAATCCTTACAGCCGCACTATGGCCCTGTGGTTGACTCAGCTTCTAACAGAAATGAGTACCAGGAATTAATTAAATAATTTTCGTGGGGAGTAAAGCGCGGCCGGCGCGTAAGGCTGACAACCTTACCGCCATCTTTGAGCAGATTTTCTAGATAATGTGGGAGCCTCAACGTCTCACAACACTATGGGACTCCATGGCCTGTCACACGGATAGCTTTACTTTTTGTAATTTAAGGGCGTCTGGGGATAGTATTTGAACTTAAAGGACAAGAAGTAACTTGTCGTTCGTACTCTTTATGAGAAATTCATACGGAATTTTAGTCGGAAATAATTGACCTCTTCGGAGACCTAGGCTTAATGACATAATATTAAAGATTAATTTACAAAAATGGGATATGTTTTAGCTGGCAGAAATATGAGACAATTGTGGCTGCTTATACAGAAGCAATAAACTTCGGGTTCTATAAATTTAGCCGATTTCTTTTCCATCAGTCTGACTCCTAAATTTACAAACAGGATCTGGTCTGTCGAGTTGGAGAGTTAATCTTCAGAATAATCTGTATTAAGTACATGCTGATAGTGTTGTTGCTGTTCGATTTCGAATTCATCTCTTTTATGATAGACTTTAAAGATGTGAAAATTTATTTTTATGTATTAAATGTGACTCTGTTTTTATCTGGAAATAGGAGCCGGGATAGCATAGTCGGTAGACCGAGGAGTTGGAGTTCGAGTCCGGTGGGGTAAAAACTTTCTTTTTCTACGTCGTCCAGACCTGCTCTTGGGCCCACCCAAACTCCTGTCCAATGGGTATTGGGGACTCATCCCCGCTTCCCAACACCCAGGCAATCTGTGAGGGGGCTCTTGTCAGAGTGCTGAAGACACAAGAGTATAAAGCTGTTCGCTTCTATCCATCTAATTCCAAGGTTAAGAATAGATGGAGCCTAATTTTTCACCTCTATTACGCTTTCACGACGTGATCCTAAGACCAAAGTTTACGTTATCTTTATCGTTACTCGTGAGCGTTTTGTTTCATAAGAACTCCAGTAGAAATTTATAGTTGACACAAAATTTCATATTCTGAAGAAAGTTACACCCATCGCTGCAACATGCCTGCACAGAAGTCGTCTCCCCACGTCACACTTACCCGTCAAGTCTCGTCCTTCACGCAGGTCCACAAAAGAAGAGTCCCTTATGTAATTATGTTTAAAAAACTCAGTGGCTTTTAGTCCTCAAGTGAACTATACCGACCGAGCGACCGCCGTTTGTCGGATAAGTTAGTGTCAAATTTAGCGGATAGAGAGTGTCACGTGGTCAGAATAACGGATCCCCACGGACGTTAATCTCGGTTTTCTAGACCGGAGCCGCTACTTCTCCATTCAAGTAGCTCCTCAGTTATCCTCATGAGGCTGAGTGGGCCCAGTTCTACACCCACTACATTTCAGAAAATCTGGTAGAGCCGGGAATCGAACCAGGACCTCTGGATCTGTAGCCAGGAACTGTGACCACTAGACCACAGTACAGAATTAAATTAAATAGCATCCCTTTTTTCCTTACATATGGCTGACTGAACTCTGTAAGCCGCAGTTGAGTCACTGAATATCACATTATGGTACCTCTTTATAAGAAAGTTGACGCTGTCAATTACTGATTAGTTTTGCATCCTGTCCTCATGATCAGCTAATTAAAGGCTGAGCTGTGAGAGAAATACCGAGGACAGGGCAAGCAAATGCACCGTGGGGACCCTGATGTTACACCGGTCATGCCGAACAAAGGCTCATATCATGAAGACTTCATTATCAAACATTGGCTATCGCGGCATGATGTAACGGTAACATAAACGATGCTGTGGATACAAAAAAGATGTTCCGATTAAAACAGGACCATCACAATACACAGCGGGGGGTAATATAGATTGTTGTGTCTTCCTTTTTTTTTTATCTATCCTCCTCAGCGGAACGAATCAGCCTCGGGTTCGCTTCTTTCTAGAGGCTCAAAATGTGATGGATGTTTTTGTCTTGCTCATGTCCGAATCCGCCAAGTCTGAGCAACAGGGGATTTCCAGTTGGGTTCTGTGGTCCACAGTTCAACCTGAATTCAGATGGCACCCGATAGATTTTTGAAGTTCTGATTTTAACAGATTTTTTGCCTGTAAATTGTGTGATATAAAATATTTGTAAATAATATTTTAGCTTCATAATAACTTGAATTCAACTAAAAGTCGGACTAAAACCAAGCCTTTAATTTGATAATGTATATAAACCAAATAATATTACCTACAGTTCATAAACTCTTAACGATTTTGATAATGTGGGTAACAGGTAAGTAAAGCTGTCCCTGTAACAGGCCGTGAAGGCCCATAAGGTTGTGAGAGGTCGAAGCTCCAATATTTTCTAGACCAGGCATATCAAACTCAACTTGTACAGAGGGCCACCTCAGCATTATAAATATTAGTCCAGGGCCGCACTTCAAAATAGAAATATACATTAGATTTTGATACAAGTAAATTTAATTCTATTTATTATTTAGGAATAATTTCAATATAATTACCTAAAGTCACATATCTTACAGTTTTAAAAAGCAAGAGAATGCCATTTTTTACAAGTATCGAACAACTTTCCAATATGTAAAAAGAGAGATTACACAAGAAATTATGTTAGAAATAGCAAAACATTGAATTTCCTGCAGCCTGATAATTTATGTCTGCGTGAGACTTCTTGTCTTCTGGTCTGTTGGAAAATTGTCTTTACAGAAAATAATTCTACTAAAATTTTAATATTGATTTTAATATCAATTAGATATAAAAGTTGAGGGGCCACACTTTGTGGTTATGGGGGTCGCATGTTTGAAACGGCTGGTCTAGACAGTCGGTTCACAGTTGGAGGTGAGGTTGCAAACCTTACACGTCGGCCGCCCTTTACCCACAGGAAGATTCCTGGTACTCACTTCTGTTAGAGGCTGAGTTTACCCCAGGGCCATAGTGTGGTTGGAAAGATTAGGTCAAATGGAAACATCCACCTCATCGGGACTAGAACCCACGATTTTCCGGCTTGTAGCATAGTGCCGCAACGAACTACGCTACCGCGTGCCCCTTTGATAACGTGTGAATGAAGAAAAATAGGAAAAGTCGTTATGAAGGTACCAAATCTCGCATATGCACTTCCTTAATTCTTACTGATTTGTCTACTCTACCTTCTGTGTTCAATTTTTCAGACAGCATTGTTCCGAAATCCTTTGAACTGATGTATCATCAGTTTTCTTTAAAAAACCACATGATTTAAGTAGAGTGCAAAGTAATTATTTGCATCGATGAAAAAACATGGGTCAATGACAAGAGAAAGAAACGGTTTAAAACGTTTTCTACGATTTCAAAACAATTCTTTATGACTATTACAGGAGATGTACAAAAAATGCAACACAGAACTTGAAAGAAATCTTTACCTATATTTTGGATCATTAGCTGTGAAAATCAATGGGGCAGAGGAGGAATGCATATAAGATATTGGTGGGAAAGCAGGAGGGAAGGAGACCACTAGAAAGTCCAAGACGTAGGTGGGAGGACAATATTAAAGTGGATCTTAGAGAGATAGAATTCGATGGTATAGATTGGATTGGTCTGGATCAGAATAGGGACAGCTGGAGGGCTCTTGTGAACACGGTAATGAACCTTCGGGTTGAATAAAATGCTGGGAAATGCTTGAGTTACTGTAGAATTGGATGCTTCTCAACAAGGGCTCAGCTCCATGAGTGAGTGCGTGAAGCTGTGAAATCAAATTCCTCATCGGATATGTGAGTTGGTAAAAGAAAAAACTTAAATATTTTTTCTGTAATTTTATTCATGCAAATTTGGGTAGCCATTTAAAATATTTTCTGCTCTGTTTCTTTTAATTTCTTTCTGTTTCGATACTTAAGGAACATTGAGTGTGCTCTTTAGCAACGCCTTCTGTAAGTACGCAGTGAGCCGTATTGAAGTTAAAATTCCTGATGGAACATAATTTTTCCCTATCTTGCTTTATAGGTCTAGACTGCATATGGCTGATTAAAACTGAATCATTTGAAACTCCTCTCCTATGAAAGTTGAAATATTATTATTCATGTACAATCTGGCACAGTTTACATCCCAAAAGAACGCAACAACAGGAGCCACGAAACGTTCATTAATAACATACGCGGTTACAGAACACAACACGAAAAACCACACAGAATTCTGTTGACTGATGGATTTGAGGTGATGTTTCCACGCTGATCAAGCCTAAAGCATGTGATTCAGAGAGAATTCATATGCAGTTGACAACTGACTAACAGAAAGAATAAAACCGTCGCTCTAATCTTGGTATTGGTATAGTTTTATGTCCCAGTCATCGTTCGGTTCGAACTGAAGCGAAATAATCGACTTTAGACGGTGATGTGAGTGAAGCTGTCGGATCCTTCGAGAGCGGTTTCCAAGCCGTATGACAGTCCAGCAGTTGCCGTCTGCTCCACTACCCCGTACAGGTGAAAGATAGGTTTAATGCAAGATTGTTTCAAGTTGCTGTTGAGTTACTAATTTCTTTCTTTAATTAAAGGCAAAGGTGTTTCTGGCGATATGAATAATTATTTTTATAAATATATTAATTGAATATATACGTAATTAATACAATTAAAATTAAGCAGTCAGTTATATAACGAAGAAACCCCTTGTCAATGTTAACGTATGATTATCAAGTACATGAATAATACATCCAGCAAATAATCAGCAGGATTATATAAGAAATAAATAAGTAGCGGCAAATATAAATGTTTATTTTACTTTGTTAAACCATTCTTCCTATACCTTATGGTGTCGAGTTTCTTTTTTTTCATTTTAAACATTTTACACACAGTAGAACTCCTCGTACGAGTGAACAGCTCGTCGCAAGGCCTCTCCCTAAACACAGGACAACATAAACACAGAATAAACACATACACATACCCAACATCAGTGCCTTATGTGGGATTAAAACTCAGGACCCCGGCTACCGAGAGAGCGAAGACTGTATATGCCTTAGACAGCTCAGCTACCGTGACCGGCAAACATAAATAAACTTCTTTAATTTAAATGACTGGTTCTTTCTCTGTTATTGATATGCAAGAGCTGCTAATAATGCTCCACATCTTCCCCCCACTCTCTCGAGACAAGGAATGACAGCAGAAACTGTAAGTCATTAGTTCTATGTATACGTGTCTATTCAAACTAGCTTGGGATCATTTCTCTTCCACATGTTACTGATTTTCTCTGTGTTGGTCAAAACGTTCATTCTTAAGCGGAGTTTGTATTAAAAGCTTTCAGAAATTACTCTCTTTCGTGAAGCGGTTTAATTTAAGAACGAAATAAAAGTGGTTTACTATTTTCCCGCTTGTTTCTGCCTTAAGCGTTGAAGTAATGCTATGTATAATGTTAAGAGGAGGCCTAATTAAAAGAGAATGATGTACGAAACTGAAATTTTCAGAAAATCTGCGAAATAAATAGCTAGGGAATGGAAAGTCAAAAGAAATACGCCTAATTGAGTAAATATGGCGGATCACAATGGCCACGCGGCCTGAAACATGAACTGTCTTCGTCCGCTCAAACGTTTGGATCATGGGTTCGAATTCCACTTGACGAATGGACGTATGTGTGCGTTTATTCTGCGTTTATACTGTATTGTGTGCAGGTAGCGGCCTTGAGACGGGCTGATCCCCCGTCCAAGAAGTGTTACCGAATGTGTAAAAGATCAAGAAACTGAAAAAGCAGTCAAGGTCCAACAAAGGGCTGTAGAGACATAGATAGACAGATAGACGTGATAGCCTAAAATATGTATAAAAGTAAGTAAGTAAAGCTATCCCTGTAACAGGCCGTGGAGGCCCATAGGGTTGTGAGATGTTGAGGGTCCCACATTTTCTAGATAATCGGTTCATAGATGGCGGTAAGGTTGTCAGCCTTACGCCCCGGCCGTCCTTTATCCCCAAGAATATTCCAAGACTATTCCTGGTACTCATTTATGTTAGAGGCTGAGTCGAACCCAGGGCCATAATGCGGCTGGAAGGATTAAGTAAATTGAAAAAATCCACCTCATCGAGATTCGATCCTGCGACCTTCCGGCTTGTAGCATAATGCCTCAACCAACTCCGCTACCGCGTGCCCCAGGCCTAAAATATGTATAGTCTTTATTACAGACCTCATATTTAGATCGTATCCCAAGAAATGCACCATGGTGAAATGCTGACCGCAAATAATTTCATTCCAGTTGAATGGCGTTTCGTTTGGTCACTTCGCAGCCAGAAATTCCACTTAGTGGAAGCGTACGTCCCAATGTACTGAGTTACACTCTTTGTTGTAACTTATACCTGAGTAGGTCAGCATTCCAGTCCTCCCCACGGATATCAGCGTCTCTACAGACCTTCCCCTAATTCACACAGCAGAACCAATTACACGTGAATTGCACAAAGGAAATCTTTTTACAGCCGCTACATTGTAAAATTTATCAATCTTTCTTTTGAATCTAGTTCTTAGATTAAAGAGCTTACAAGACATCTTCGAAAAATAATTTCAACAAACAGATCTGACATGATCTGAGTGTCACGCCATCTTGATTCGAGTCAGTCGGGTGTGCGCAGTGGAACAGAGCGGTTGTGATAACTTGTCGGACTGCGTTGTGACGTCACATGAACATGTGACTGATCACCACGGCAGTCAGTTGTTATGGAATTTGATTAGTCCCATGACAAGAAAGTAAAAAAAAAAACACACTGATCCCTATGACCAGTTGTAACTGATACAGGGAGTGCGGCTGTTCCTGTAACAAAATCTGCTTCTTATCATAAAAACACCCGTTATCACTCAGTAGTGCACCATGCATGTCTGCTGTATCCGGGAGGTGAGAGGTTCGAACCGAGGCTGAAACACCGGCTATCCTGACCGAGTTTCTCATGGTTTTCTTCAGTCTCTCCAGGATAATGTCGGGATAGGACCTCGAAAAGGCCACGATTGCTTCCTTCCAAATCTTTACCAATTCATTATTCATCCGTGAACCTTTCATCCGACAGTGTACGGTCGCGAGACTGAGAGCGTTGTTAAACAATCCTCGATAAAAGAACCATCATGTACTGGTTGTCCCGGCAAACCGAATTAAAGCATCACAAACTAGGGACAGAGAAGGTGAAAAGAAGGAAAAGTGAAAGAAGAAAGAGGAAGAAGAAAATAGGGTGGAAGGAAAGAAGGTATGAAGGAAGAAAGAGGAACATATAATGGAAAGAAGAAAAGGAGGAAGGTTGAAAGTAAGGAGAATATGAGGAAAGTAAATACAAAATAAATAAGACACGAATAGATGAAGGAAGGAAATAAGTAAGGAAGAATGGAGGGAAGACTGAAACGAAAGAAAAAGGAAGGAAGAAAGAAAAATGAAAGGAAAGAAGGAAGAAAAACAGATGACATAATTAAGAGAAGAAGGAAGGAAAAATGGAAGGTAATAAAGAAGAAAAATGCATGAAAAAAAAGAAGACAGAAAGGAAGGAAAAAAGAATTGACCAAAGAAGGGAGGGAAGACAAGGAGGAAGGAGAGAGGAAGACAGGAAAAATGGAAGAAAATGAATCAGTCTTATGCCTTGAGAAAGGGAAGAACGAATCTGACAAATGCCACACATAATGTACAAGCTTCTGGGTCGCAACGGCGTGAAGTCTTGTATAAGTCTACCGACATATCAAAATATTTTTCCACCCTGAATATGAAGGCAACAAGTTTCTGCGAAATGTCTGAGGACTTATACCAGAATGCACGGCATTATAACCCAGAAGAGCGCATGTTTCATAATCACTGCTGAGAGAACCCAAAGTTCAACAAGTTTCACCTTCTATTTATAGTTTGTTCTNATACGTTCCTCCGAAACGTCGGTTAACACCACATATACACGGTGCCAAATCCCAGAAGACTGCTTTCTTCTTGTTCTGCTCTCTTTGCCCTTCTCCCAGCCACCTCAAGTTCTGGCGTTATCTTTCCCGTTTCAGTATTACCCCCCCCCCTCAACTTACAAATTAACTGCAAGGTCAGGGATGACAGATGAAATAGACCGCAAAAATTCTGCGGTTTATTTTAGAATAACATCCTCCGGGATTTTCTCGTTCACAATGTGACCCTTTCAGTTCACATCCTTTTCATCAGTTTCTGGTCCCTGCTCCATTCTAGTGCAGAATTGCGTTTTAAAGAGCAAAATAAGATGAACTGTGTCTGACTTCATCAGTTGTTATTGTTCCAAATAAAGCAATTAGCCACTGCAAGTGACAAACATTATAGATAATGCCGTAAAAATTATTCCGTTTCCCACAGTTCCAACACATCTCTTTTTGAGTTGCTGAGTTGCTGTGACCCACATAAAGTTACCCGTTGTGTAATGTCTCAGGTCGCAACATTTCTCTTAGCTCTCTCTTTACAGACACCTATAGTTTATGTCCTTCACTTAAAGTAAGACACCATATTTCACACCCATACAAAATAACTAGCAAAATAGTTTGCTTCTGGAAAGCACATGAGAAGATAACAGTTCTCAGAGTAACATTAATATTGAGGCCGCGCCATAGCTCAAGCGGTTAGTCGCTGGCTTCCCACCGCGGCGACCCGAGTTCGATCCCGGGTCTGGTCAAGTGGGATTTGTGGTGGACAAAGTGGCGCTGGGGCAGGGTTTCTCTGTGTACTTCGGTTTCCCTTGCCAATCTTCATTCCACCAATTACTCCACAATCACCCTCACCTATCATCTGGGGCTGGTACAATAGGCCAGAAGTGGCCGCAGTACAAGGGACTTAGTCCCACCCCACTAGCAATAAAAAAATTACTTACTTACTTACTCATGGAGCTGAGTCCTTCTGGAGTAGATGCCAATTCTGCGGCTATTCAAGAATTTCCCAGCTTTTTATGGAACCCGAAGATTTATTTCCGTGTTCACAAGAGCCCTCCACTGGTTCCTATCCTGAGTCAGATCAATCAAATCCATACCATCCTATCCTATATGTCTAAGATCAATTTTAATATTGTCCATCCACCTACGCATTGGTCTTCCCAGTGGTCTCTTTCCTTCTGGCTTTCCCACCAATATTCTATACGCATTCCTCGTCTCCCCCATTCGTGCTACATGCCCTGCCCACCTCATCCTAACCCCTATATATGCTATATATAATCTATGGCTCTCATGTATCAATTTGTGTACTGATACTCGTGAAAGAATATAAGAACATATTAGGACAAGGTCATAGGTTATTCTATTCTTGAAAATATAAGCTCGTGTGTTCTGAGAAACCGCAACAAATGGCAGTTTTCTGCAGTATAAGAGAGAGCGCTCTTACCCCACGAATGGTCTCCTATTTTCAGAAACCGCTGCTGGCTTCTTGCAGATTCCTTTGTGTCACTTGGGGCGGTCGGTGTTCTCTCGAGGAAACAATGAGTTGGCGGTAATCGAGAGAGCCGCCACTCAGACAAGAAGGTGGCAGAAGAATTGCCCCCTTTTTGAAATATTACTTGCACACTGCTGCACTAACGTTCTGCAGACGAAACAGTGCCCCTCATTTCACATTCGTCCTCGCCAGTTACGTACTAACATTAAATAACTAATCTACATAACTGAAATTTCTAACCACGTAGTTTTAAACCATGTTACATGTAACTGTAATACCATCTCTTCGTGTACTATAAGGTAAGGTCAAATTTTCCTTTGTGCTTAACTAATTAAGCACTACGCCGTGAAGGTGTATGGGGGAGTGAATGTATAGATCCACATTTTTTTACTTCGGCACTAGTTGGAGGTGAGTGGTTAGCTTCACCCACCAGCCGCTTTACCCCCTATGAAAGAGCCTCCTGTACCCCTTGGGTAGGAGGTTGGGTGGGCCCCAATGCCGGTCTGGACGACGTGGAGAAGAGAAAATTCTTAACCCTATCGGGACTCTGACTCCAACCCCTCTGTCGTCTAGCACATAGCCAGTCACTACACCAACTACGCTATCCCTATTCTCTATATTATAAGGAGGTCAAATGAATCTCGTTTAACATAAATTTAAATATAAGATGAATGCAGATTATTGGCTTTGTGTCCCACACATCATCACATATGATTATAATAAGGGTGAATATAGCCTGATTATAAAAATAATCAGTTACTTCTGCCTACCCTACCTGTTAACCAATGTTCCTAGACGCCCTGTAGGCGAATGTGAAGACGCGTGATGAAATGATTATTTCGTCTGCCAATGTGCGTTACGGATTGTTACGTTGGATGCGTTTACTGTGAGGCTCTTGGAGATGAAGGAAGATAATGATTAGGACAGGAATCCTGTAAAATCTAGAAGTTACCTCGATGTCCTCTTTCAGGTATTACATGCATTTAAATAAAATTTTAAATTCATTAGTGGGGGGTTGATTCCAGCTGGGTCCACTCTGCACGGCGGCCCCTCATTGGCCTATTGTACCTGCCCCGAGTGATTATGATAATGGAGAATTTGGTGGAATGAAGATTGGCAGGGGAAATCGAAGTACTCGGAGAAAACCCATCCCAGCGCCCCTTTGTTCACCACAAATCCCACTTGACCAGACCCGGGATCGAACCCGGGCCGCCGCGGTGGGAAACCAGCGACTAACCACTTGAGCTATGGCGCGGCCGACATTTAGGTATCTGCCACAAATCATAATTCATTTACGAGGCTCTTGTCTTCATTACTGTCCTCAGCCATCTCAAATATTCTCACAGCAAATATATAAAACTTAAAAATTCCCTCACCGCTCTTGCCAGATCAAACGTACATTTCCCTTGCATCTTGACACTCTGCTTCAACACGTAGAGGAAACCCTGTTTAGCCGACAGGGTAGATGGAAATTGATGATTATTTTCGTAATAATGCAGAATTCACCTTCGTTATTAATTGCATGTAAGCTGTGTAGACCAGAATGTTAATGTTTGGCATCAGTTTATGTTTAATTTATGAAATATTTATGTAATAGTTATCTACCTTTATCAGTTGTGTATATATTAGTAAATTAAAAGCTACATACCAAGTATATCGAAAATACTGAACAGGACAATGCTTGTTTTATGACGCCCATATTTTCGTTTGAGACCAGAACTAGGCCAGGAAATAAATTGTAACATGGTACAGGTAAAAGGGAAGGTAAAGTTGTCCCTGTGCTTAACTAATTAAGCACTACACCATGAAGGCGTATAAGGAAGTGTTCGGAAACTGGATCTGTTTCCGTCCTCAGGTAAGGGGGGAGACACGATGTCGTGTCCCTTAGAAAGAGCTAACCTCAATCAACAGAATAGGTGTCTTCCTCCCTTCACCTGAGGAAGGAAACAGATCCAGTTTCCGAAATGTCAGAACCCCTTAGAATCTGATTTCTCAGTATCTCTACGACTTTCGCATTCACAATTTTCATATAATTTTTAAGAATGAAACAAAAGGATGACCACGCATGGACGCAATCTCTTTCAAAGTATTCTGTAGGCAGTGACATGGAGATTTTTTTTTCTGTGGCGCTACAGCCCCAATTTGGGCCTAGGCCTACCCCTATGAAACTCTCCGTTTCACTTCGGTTTACTAGATCTTACACATTCGGTAGGACTATTTGGGCGGGTGATCAGCTCGTCGCAAGGCCTCTACCTGTAGACAAACACAGAAAAGCGCACACAAACATCCATACCCTGAGTGGGATTCGAACTCACAATCCCGGCTTCCAAGCGAGCGAAGACAGTGCATGCCTGAGACCGCTCGGCTACCGTGACCGGCTAGTGACATGGAGATACTGAGAAGAATCACGAGAAACCGCAGTCATTAACAGCGTCATTTCAGATCACCTCTCAAGTTAATTTCTCTTTGTCTGAAATAAAGATTAGTTAAAGATGTTCCATTGTTTTGAATTGTTTCATTTTTTGTCCGTTACACTATCAATCACAATGTTAATAGAAAGTCCGTCGAGTGTAACAATTTGTAGGTCACTTCTTTATCACTTCTGCCTTACATGTTTCGGTTAGACATAACCATCATCAGAGGCACTTAGTACAATTAAGAAAACACTGTCGTTGTTTAAGATGTACACAGTTATGTTTGTTGTGTGGACACTGCTANTTAAATATTTTAACATTGGCGTTTTAACTTGAGGGCAGTTTCGGATGGAAGGTGAGAATTGATAGTGCATTCAACTATCCTAGCAAGTGTTGTGCTTTTACACGTCGACATATTGTAGCAGTGTCCACACAACAAACATAACTGTGTACATCTTAAACAACGACAGTGTTTTCTTAATTGTACTAAGTGCCTCTGATGATGGTTATGTCTAACCGAAACATGTAAGGCAGAAGTGATAAAGAAGTGACCTACAAATTGTTACACTCGACGGACTTTCTATTAACATAATGTTCCATTGGTTTTTATGTGTGGATGGCCTCTTCTAATTTAAAATACGGTTTAACAAGTACTAGTTTCTTAAAACCGTCTCCCATATAACGCTGATATTGCAAAAAGGAGTAGAGATTGAACCACTCAGTTTGCAACTTTTTGTATCATACATATTTGAAATACCCTACTCTTGCTGAAATTCTGTGTATGAGGACTTTATATTACGTAATAATTAAGACGTGCCGAAATAACTGTAACATTCTTTTTTCAGTGGCTCTGCAGCCCCCTTGGGCCCTGGCCCCTGATTTCCAGTTTCATGATAATTTTACAGACAATAAAACTCCTTGGGCGAGTGATCAGCTTGTTTCAAGGCCTCTATCTAACACAGGACAACACAAACATATAATTAACATATACATCAGACACCCATGACTTGTGTGGGATTCGAACATACGTTCTCGGCTTCCGAGACAGCGAAGACAATACCTGCCTTAGACCGCGCAGCTACTGTGACAGATCTATAGTGAATTCATGAACAGGATGCAACCAATTTTAATATCTACACATGGCTCTGCAGCCGTTGTGGACCATGGTCGCTTTTTCAGTTTCTTAATCTATATACCGTCGGTAGATGTCCTTGGACGGGGTAGCAGCCAAGGTCGTTATCTACACATAGAACAACACAAATATAGAATGAATGCACATAGACATCCATGCCTCGAGTGGGATTCGAACTCACGATCCCAGTGTACGAGAAGGCTAAAACTTTGTATGCCTTCTACCGCGCAGCCACTGTGATCGGCAACTATTAGCTTATATTTCGGACACTGTTTCGGACTATTCATGCCTCACATTTCCACTTCTGTTTTATAATAGGTCTGGCGCTGTTGTTGCGTAAGTGATTTCGTGCCACATACAAAATTTAAGACACCAGCCTTTTGTTAGAGCAACAGACTTACACAGATCACGGGAAGGAAGTACTGACTAACAGGTTGTATGAACCAGATGAGGGTAGTTCCACTGAACAGAGCCCGTGGCAATTGAATAGGGCTGACGCATTTAAAATCCCGATTATTATACGTTCAATACCGCAATCATCATGTTATTTCTGACAGGTGTCATTCAATATCTCCCTCTACTTTTCAAATTTCCGGCACATTGTAAACTTGCCTATAGGTTTCCCCATTAATATATCATCAAATCACACAACTTTTGACATACAACATCCTTCACATGAAACACACACACAAAAAAAAAGAAGGTTGCAAAACTCAGAACAACATAATTCTGATCATTATGACGTCAGAACTCTAGATTTCCATGACGAACACGTCAAAATAAATTCTGTTACTTCAGCTGTATGGTAAATCGTTTCGGCCCCCCTAGCTATATGAGTTCGACCTCAACCCCATTATGCTCTCATGATATTGACAAATTACCGTGGTAATAAACCAAAATCAGGATACCTGTCATTGAACGTACTATTTGCGCGTAACGTTTTAGTCGTATATTATATCAGTGCCTATGTATTTCTTTGCAGACAACCAGAAGAAATTTTCGAAAAATGTGACATATTTTGAATGCATTTCATACGCATTTTTAGGAGTATTACCATGACATTTTATTGAATATATGTTATATTTCGTTATATTGTAATCGACCGCCTCTGTGGTCTAGTGCCAAAGTTCCTGCATACAGTTCCAGAGGTCCAGGTTCGATTCCTGGCGCTACCAGGTTTTCTGAGAAGTAGTAGGTCTGGAACCGGGTCCACTCAGCCTCGTGAGGATAATTGAGGAGCTACATGAATAGAAAAGTAGCGGCTCCAGTCTAGAAAACCGAAATTAACGGCCGTGGGAATTCGTCGCGCTGACCACATGACACTATATCACCTAAAGTTGGAACTAACTTCGCTGACAAGCGGCGGTCGCTGGGTCAGCATAGTTTGCTTGCGGACTCAAGCCACGGAGATTGTTTTTTTAGTTTGTATTGTAATTATGTACAAAACCCTATATGTCGATAAAGTAGAAAGTACTGGCTGCAGCTGAAATTAACATGACATTAAATTAAGAATTTTTAGAAAATCCATAGAATACATTTTATTTTTTTTAGACTGAAGAGCTGGAACTTCAGTCATTGAATGTCTAATAACTCCAGTATCATCTGCATTATATACTTCTCCTTAGCTGTTCGCTTATATATATTTTTTTAAAGCATAGAAATGGCGGATTGCCGTATGTGATGAGTTGGGATGTGAGTTACTTTAAGGCACTCCTGCAGACATTAGCCGCAGAAACTATAGAAAATTACGACTCCTCAGCCACGGTGGACCACCTTCTGACCGAGAATCGACCCTGTGAACTCCCGAATATGAAGCGGGATTATTGACCATTAAGATAGTTCAATCATTTGCTGAAGAAGACTAAAGTTTTCTTGCCGTTTTGGACACTGAATTTCCATTACCGCCGTTACAAGAGTCCACTATCAGAGTCTAACCTGGAGCAGACGAATCTGTTCACAAGGCATCAGCCTCTGCTTCATTAAAGGCAAAAGTAAAGTTGCTCCTGGTATGTACTGTCTTCGTTTACTTGGAAACCGGGATCGTGGGTTCGAAACCCACTCAGGGCATGGATGTTTAGTATGTGTGTGTGCGTTTTTCTGTGTTTGTGTACAGATAGAGGCCTTGCGACTAGCTGATCACCCGCCCAAGGAGTCCTACCGAAGGTGTAAGATCTAGAAAAACCGGGAATCTAAGCCGAGTCCTCTGGATCTGTAGCCAGGAACTCTGACCACTAGACCACATAGGTAATCCAATTTGAGAGAACAATATAAAAAAAGAAAAGAAAATTTCCTTGTATGGATGATATGAATGTTGGAGTCATATAACCATACGTAATAAATTTTACTAACATAAATGTTGAAGTAAGAAAGATTTCTTATAGGATCTGACTTTCCCACGGATACGAATGAACAGTTGGTAAGCGTGTATCGTGAGATATAAACGACGTGATCAATCGCTCAGCGTTAATATGTAGATCTTAACCGTAATTACGGAGGTTACCGCATGTGGCTGCCCGCCACTAAATCACAGATAATTTCACACGCCACCATGAGACAAGGTTTCTGCCTTGACTGTTGCCAGCAGGGATCGGAAACAATCAAGATTCGCTAAGATCTCTGACCAGTCATCTTTTCTTTTCACCACACCAATAAAAGTTTTGAATATATATTTCTTTAATCGAACATCATACATTACAGAATGATCTTAGCAAATGTATGAGTGAACTTGTTTCATGTTTCTGGTTTTATATGAAATGTTTTAATTAAGATCAGTTTGAACCGTGTAAATTGCCAATGTGGGAGTTCAGAAGAATTTAACTGTTATACACCTTGTCCGTTTTATGAGTACAGCTGAGTTTTTCTAACTGCATAATCTGCAATCCCTGAACGTCGAAACACGTTCTCAAAGTAGCAAGTAGCTATTTAGAATAAATATAACTGCATAACTAGTGCAGGTTTGTGTGTACTGCAGGGAGAATGACGCATCACAGAATATACAAAGCGGGGAGAGGAAAAAAAAATATTATTGGCAACAAGGCTGACGTCACCGGCAGAAAAATGTTTAAAAGTGGCACTCTATTTAAACTCAATTACTGAAGACTCAGGTTTATATCTTCAAGCGTTGACGTGTTATTTGGAACTATACCCTCTCATTGCTATTGTTCTAAATGGTGTTCCACTTCGTATCCATGAAAACAGGATTGAGAATGACGTATTGACGAGTGAAACCGCATACCCTCGCATATATATGTATGTATAACCCGACATAAAACAGCAGTTTCTTAAACATTGCCCTCTAAAAACGTAAGACGAAGTGTGTAGTAGTTACTGTATTTTCTGTAGCCCAATTATAATTTTCGTCTTGCAAGTTTAGACCGTCTCTGTGGTCTAGTGGTCAGAGTTCCTGACTACAGGTCCAGAGGTCCTGGGTTCGATTCCCGGTGCTACCAGATTTTCTGAGAAGTATCTGGAACGGAGTCCACTCAGCCTCGTGTGGATAATTGTGGAGCTGTTTCAAGGAAATAACGGCTCCGGTCTAGAAAAACGAGATTAACGGCCGTGGGGATCCATTGCGCTGACTACGTGACACGCTCTATCCGCAAAAGTTGGCACTAACTTCGCGGACAAGCGGCAGTCGCTCGGTCGATATAGTTCGCTTGATGACTACAGGCCACGGAATTTTGTTTGTTTGTCTTACAAGTTTATGATCAGCCAATCACAGTGGTCGCGCAGTCTAAGGCATGAACTGTCTTGGCCTCTCAAACACTGGTATCGTGGTTCGAATTCCAAACAAGGCACGGATATGTGGGCGTTTATTCTGTGTCTGTGTTGTCCTTTGTGTAGGTAGAGGCCTTGCGACGGGCTCATCCCCCTTCCTAGGAGTCCTACCGACTATGTATAGATTAAGGAAAAAAAAAACCCCGGCGGAGGTCGTGTAATTTTTAAGGGCGGAAAAATTCAGGGAACAAGTCCTCCGGGAAGGACTTTAAGCCGTGGGTCCCGTGTCGTAGATTTACGGCACGTAAAAGAACGTCTTGTCTCTAGGAGACCTCTGAGCTAAATTAGGCCAAAAAGCTTCCCGCCCAAGTAGTTTCCAACGCCTCCGTAGATGGGGAAGTATTGGGTACCACTGCCAGAGGAGGGACGACCTCGCTGACAGAAAGGGACTAACTATTAGATACCACTGCCAAGTAGAGGGTAGAAACATCGCTGGCAGAAAGGGGCTGATAGCGAGCACCAGTACCGGTAGGGGATGGAGAGAGTAGAAATTAAAAGGGGGAAGTACAATAGACTATCAGTCCCGGTGCATGAGGAAACCCACCCCCTCAATACTGAATAACTGAAGGAACTGGAAAAGTGGCCAAAGCCCAACAAAGGGTGTAGAGACGTACTAGGATAGAAGTTTATGATCATAAGTCACATACAGAAAATGATTGTACTTATGATTAAACTGCGGATCGCTCATAATAATTATTCTATGATATTGTGATATGAGGGCTGAAAGGCTGAATAGTTTAACAAAAAATCGTCCATTGCTAGACAACGACGGATAATAACGTTTCCACGGCAAACAAAACATTCTACCGCTGTAACGAATACGCACGCAACAACAGAAGAACTGGAAGAGGATTCGAATACCTCCAAGTAGCCCTGCGATTTATAGGAGGAGACGAAAAGGGAGTACAGTGCCTGGGGGTATAACTGGACCATCCTGTTACTGGTGGATATAAATATGGGGACCTGGACTTCCAGGTTGGAGGAGTCTCGAGTCTGAGACAGCAAAATGTGGTCATGAGTCCCGCGGGAATCGGACACGAGAATGACTGGCTGGCGAAGACCAGAGGAAATCCTAAACTACAGACTCATCCTCTCGTCAAGGAAAATGTTACGTAAGGGCTAGAACCGCAAGTGTTCAGTTGAAAAAAGAAATCTGGTCGTGGGTCTCAAGGGCTTGTCGCCAAGACAAATTGACTGGCAGTAAACCGCCAATCGTAAAATATCTTTGATTTCGACTTTGACGCACGATTGTTCTTATCGTTGGCAGACTTGATGGCTGTACAGAATGATGAGAGGGAAGGTGTATGAAGAGGTCGTTCCTAGAGCATCATATGCCGATACAGTCCCCTTATATGTTACCCGGCACTAAACTTGCATGATCCTCGTGCCTCTTAGAGGCAAACAAATGTATTAATCTCTAGTCAGCTTGAGTGTTCAGTTACAGTTACATGTACCAATGTGTCGATGCAACCTCATGCTTCTGCCTTCAGGATCTTCAGGATTCTCCGAAACGTTTGTATCTATCTACCAAACTATACAGTGTCAAACCACGAATACAAAAATCTTCATAACCATGGTGGCCACGAGAACATCAAATTAACTCTTTTCAAGCTAGTTCCTTCCTCCGTTGCCTTTAGTCCACAAGCGAACTATACCGACCGAGCGACCGCCGCTTGTCGGCGAAGTTAGTGTCAACTTTGGTGGATAGAGGGTGTCGCCTGGCCAACACAATGGATTCCCACCGCCGTTAATCTCGGTTTTCTAGACAGGTTTTAAGCTTGTTATATAAATTAATTTTACATAAGCTATTTCAATTTGGCCTAATAAATCTCGTATATATTCTAAATTCCACAGAAAATTTGCGTCTTCATTCAGGTAGCTTGTTATATTATTCTTGGAAAGGCATTAAACCAATCATTTATTTCTGCAACATGTATTATAAGTTTTAAAGAATGGATGCCTTTCAAACCATCATTTTTGTGTAAGAAAAACGGTTTCTTTCAGCTCGCCTTTATAAGGTAGCAATTCCACAATAATCAAGTAAATTGTATAAGAACTGTTGTTTAGTCCAGGCTGCTGGAAGTCGAGCCATCATGTAAGTGTATGTTTACCGGGACAAATTATACGTTATTCTAGTAACCATGAATAGAACAACATATCTTTACATAAGCCTTACTACATACATTATATCTGATAGAGTGATAGGTGTGTTTTTGATTGAGAGGAAAAAATTAGGTTTGCTAGAAGGACGGATAATAGAAAGAGAGAGAAAGAGATTATAAAATGGAGACCTTTAAAGCTCGAAGCCATTTTGGATTACGACCAATATGAACTATATATATATATATCTGTCCAGTAGTTTCCATCGGTTTCGGTGAGGTTCTCTTCTTCCCAAATGACTCCTCCCTGCTTGGAGAATGTTAGTGGATTGGCTTATGAAGAAACCAGTCTTCTTTTTCCCAATCTTCCGAACCCTGTTATTTTGGACGTGGCTTCAACGCAACCCCATCATTTGGATGCAATTATTTCGGGGCCTCGAGTTATGTTTGATGGGCAACAACAGCTCCGTGGAGAATTATTACAGCTCGCTGGAAAGGTCCGGTTGCCCCGCGCTACGCTACCTTGTTCCAGTCTCCTTTCTCTCTTTGCCTTTTTTTTGTTTCTTTCTTTAATGTATCGCACAATCACTTTGTACAAAAAATGGGGCACCGCCTCAAATGAAGTATAATTTTACGGGGTTTCTGAACGCCGTAAGTCGTAGTCATGTTAGGATCTCAATAAATAAGAGAAGTGTCGATTTATTTTTCAAAAATTGCCTTAGCATGATTTTCTGAATGTCAGTAAAGAGGGTGAGTGTATTTCATAAATGTGATATTATAGATAAACCTGGAAAATACCCCAGTGAAATACTGGGCCACAGATACGAGTATATTGAAATTAAATTATCTGTCTTCATTATATTCTTCGACAATTTTCTGGGTATAAAAAGCCCCGGGCAGGGAAAAGAACACTCACAGAAACTTTGTAGACTTAAAGACGAGCTAAATTCATATTGTTTATGAAATTATATGATATTTGTTCACCCTAATAGACATATCTTACAGTATATGACTTTCGTTATAAGATTTTTGAAAAAAAAATATATATACCGGGCCCGATTTACCTTAACTACATTTCTATCATTTCCTGTAAACCTGTAGACGAAACGTCCAATAATTGTATCAGCCAGCTTCCAAGAACCCTCTTTTATATTAAAATGTTTATTTAGGCTTTGGCTTTGATAGTTCCACCTCTTAAGAGACAGTTTGTCATTAAACTTTTATAGGCCTATACACATATTTATTCCGAACTTCATATATGTTTGTAAGAGACCTGAGACGTAAATGACACCCGTAAATATAACAACTACTCCAAACTCCCTATGGTACAAAGCCATCTCCTCGATATTCGCAGCTTTTCTTCACTTTTTAATTGTACGAATTAAAAGTGGGTTAAATTCAGGTAATGTTTGGTATCATTCAGTTCAGAAACTTTTTCTTATCCTCTGCTGTCTAGAAAAGTAGAAATAAAGCTGAGACAGATACAAGTTTGTCTGTAGTTTTGTGTGTATGTGTGTGTGTGTGTGAAACTTTGTCTCTAATATTAAGGTAAAAATACAGAATATTTGAAGACAGGTTACTGAGGAGAATATTTGGAACAAAGAGACAATTGCACAATGAGGAGCTTCATAACTTATACTCTTCACCAGATATAATCAGAATGATTAAGTGAAGGAGGGTAAGATGGGCGGGACATGTAGCTTGCGTGGGACGAAGAGAAATGCATATAGAGCTTTGATGGAAAGCCGGAAGAAAAAATACCGTTAGAAAGGTCTAGACGCATGTGGGAAGTTAATATCATGACAGATCTTAGAGAAATAGGATGGAGGGTATGGATTGGATTCATCTGGCTCAGGAAAGGGACTAATGGAAGGCCCTCGTTAATACGTTAAAAAACCTTCAGGTTCCATAAATGTTTTTTTAAATTTTTGAGTGGCTGAGCGACTGGCGGCTTTCAATAAAGACCCAGCTCCTTGTTGTTAGTTAATATGTCAGTAGCGACGTGCAGTAACAGTTACCATATTCAGCTGGGAGACATAATTCTGTTCTATGGTATGTGAGAAGAGATTACACGAATAATTGTAATTTCTCTAATTAATGATGAGGTTTTTTTTTGTATAAAAATGTTATCCTCATAGTTCTTTCAAGATGTTATGTTCCAAGAAGTTCTCCCATTAAAATTTTCACGGATTTCTTCTTTCTCTCTCCGGAACTTCACTACAAAACTCCGCGAAATATTCTTGCTTATGTTCACAATGTGAGGTGAAAGACAAACCACAAAGACGTTCATTGTGAAATAGCTTCCATTCCCCTTACATGCCTTCACTATTTTTTCTTAAATTAAAGCGCGTTGTTTTCAGCGGCACTTCGTTTTAAAATGCTTGAAATTTATAGACCAATTTCTTCAGTTCCTTCAGACTGAATGGCTATGTTTTACAACTATATAAAATAAATTTTAAAATTTATTTTGTAAACTTGAAATTAAATGAATGTTCGTCAATACAACATATTTTGTTATGTAACATATATAGTACTCTATATATGTTACACATAAGAATAAGTTGTATTGACGAGAATATATGTATATGTATTACATAAATATATTAAGTTATGTCAACGGTCATTAAATTATAACACAAATGCACAATAAGATAAAAAAAGTATAAAGTTTAATACTAAGAAATTCCATATATTGAGGGCACGTAAATCACACGGTAACTTGTGCTAATTGAAGCCATCTTGTTTGACAACACTGCTCTTTAGGAATATGAGTTCCTACGTAATAGAACTAAATGACTCTATAAAACCTCGATACAATTATCGTTGTTAAATAGAAGATAAACAAGTCCAAAACTCGAAAAACGGGAGGGAATGCTGCCATGTACTCAATTACAGAGAAACAAAATGAGCATAAATGTTATTACCACGTATTGTTGTTTATGCAGCTACTCCTCTTACAACTACTACTACTACCACCAATTACGCTACTGACCTACTACTATGACTTGTGCTACTGACCTACTACTACAAATTATATTATTACTGCCACATATGCTACTGATCTACTACTACAAGAAAGTATTCAGTTATTTAAATTCCACACGTATGGGGCCTTGCACCAGACAAGTATCTCGAATTAAATGACAGCTGGATGATTTAAATCGAGATACTTCCGGCTTTCGCCTGGAGTGACTGAGATAAACAACATAATTTTCATTCAGAATAACCGAGACTCGAACCGGATACCTCTCCAGTACAAGTCTCAAACGTTATCATTAGACCACTTTGTTTTATTCTTGTGGTAGGATGAGACTGACGAGAAAACACAGCATGCGTTACATGATAATTGGTAGGGGAAAACTTATCCCAGTACCGGTATTCTACATCGACTCTTTCGGAATCGAACCCTGACCTCTACTGTTAGAAGCTACTAACCGCCTGAGCTGTGACACGGAATTACCATTACATGAATTTGCTCGCTGTTGTATGTCCGTATTGTGTAGCTTTTTTTTTTCTTTTAGAGACAATAAATACACGTACTGCATTGCACGAATAGTTTACTTTTATTTGTATACACAAATAACAGCAGATAATGCATTTGAGTGCAGGGTTATATAGAGGTTAACTTAAGATATAGTGTGTTAGATTCACATTTCGAAAGACTGGGTTCAGTCCAGTCTATAACTTTCAATTCCTTTGGTATACTTTCGCATAGTTGTCAAATACGCTTATTAGCTTTAGTGCCCAAAATATGAGGCATGAAGCCCTCTTAAACAAGGAATTTGCAATTCAACTGACAGACAAACATGGCTCCCCTTTGCATGGCCTTGCTTTATGTGTAATCATTCCAACATAGTGGAGTAATCCAAAACGTGTTATGGCATTGCCGAAGACCGGGATTGCTTTCCACTGTATAGACGGTAGGATCCAGCTCACAAGGCCTAGTTTCTGCAATAACTGACTATACCTTTATAATATTCATTGAGATTGAAGCTCAGCCTGGCGGTTGGCTGCAGATGCTTCAAATTAAGGGTCTGACCGTCGAATCGGAAACTCCTATCAAAAATCACTCCTATCAATAAGAAGCCTCAGTTCGCGCAGAGAGCAATCTGGTGGTTCAAGGTGCTTATTTCAGGGTGGGGCTTGGAAAACGTGAGGCCGACAATAGGCGAACGTTAAGAAATTGGAATAAAGAAAAGACTACAGATAATAACAGTAAGAAAATGGGAACCGACATAAGCTTGAAAAGTATTGCAGAGTGGATGAAAGGAATAAATATCTGGGAATAATGTTTTATTGTTTTACAGTGCACAGAGTTTGAAAGACTGCTTGCAAACTGGTTCATAATGTATTGCTACGCTCTTCATTTTGTGCACTGCGCATGACTACTGCTTCGCAAAACGAAATGGGAAGATTGCATAAAGATATGAATACTATATAAATTTAGTCGGAAACTTAGAAGGAAACAAACCACTTGAAATATATATATATATATATATATATATATATGCGTAGATGAGAGGATAGTATTTAAATGGATCTTAAAGAAATTGGGTGGGGTTTGGAAGCAAGTGGGTCTGGATAGGAAACAATAGTGGGTTATTTTGAACATCTTAATGAATATTTAGGTTCAATAACAATCGGATAATTTACAATTTTCTGTGTGAATATTCGCTTTTCAGATCACATTCCTCCACATGTCGTAAAGAACGCCGTGTTATACAGACGACACATATCTCTAACAAGATGTTAATTTGTATTTAAAAGTCGACCGATCTATCTAGGGAAGGGTCTTACTCTCATGTTTAGCTCATTTGAAGTTCACTTCTTATATAAGGAGCCAGTAGAGTGACGGGCTATGGACTGGCCTGCCGGGATTAGATTCCCAGCAGGCGCAAAATTTCTTTTTTCTATATTGTTCACCCCAAACTGCTTCTGTGGTCTAGTGTCAGAGTTCCTGCATACAGTTCCAGAGGTCCAGGTTCGATTCCTGGTGCTACCAGATTTTCTGAATAGTAGTGGGTCTGGAAGGGGGTCCACTCAGCCTCGTGAGGATAACTGAGGAGCTACTTGAGTGGAAAAGTAGCAGCTCCGGTCTAGAAAACAGAAATTAACGGCAGTGGGGAGCCGTTATACTGACCACGCAACGCCCTCTATCCGCAAAAGTTGGCACTAACTTCGTCTGTATAGTTCGCCTGCAGACCAAAGCCACGGATTTTGTTTGTTTGTTTTTGTTTTGTTCAGCCCGTCACTGGGAACCATCCAGCCTCTTATGCAATGGGTACTGGCGGCTCTTTCCCCGGAGGTTAAGTTGCCGGGGCGTGAAGCTGCCCGTTCACCCCCATCTAGTGCCGAGGCCAAGAGTATGTGGATCTAAATATCTACTCCCCAATACGTCCTCATGGCGTAGCGCAGGACCAAATTTGACGCATTTTTATCTAATTGATTCAAGATGCCTTCTTTTGCCTTTTGTTTATGTGTATGTGTTTGTTTCTTTTCTTCCTTTTCTCATGTTATTTTGTAATTGGCCTTTAGATTGTTGAGTAAGCAGTTAAATAAATAATTATTTAATATTTATAATTTTTATTGCATTGATATTAATTATGAAGGTGAAGGTACAGTTGTTCACGTGCTTATAGCTCCATGCATTCTTAATCTTGACACTGGTTCGGCTTCGAATCCGTGGCTCTTAGCCCCACAGCCTGTCCGGACTTTGAAGGAAAGAAAATCTCTTGTCTCTTCCGTAACTCAAACCCCTTCCCTAGGTTGTTCGTGAGGTAGCCTAGTCGCTATATCAACTGATCAGTGCAACTTTACTTTTATTATTATTATTATTATTATTATTATTATTATTACTCCAGGTACTTACTCTTTGCAGATGATATTAAAATTTACCGTGCTATTAGCTCTCCTAAAGATTGTAATCTTCTGCAATCTGACGTTGACTGTATACGTAGCTGGTGTGCAGCGAACTATGTGAAATTCAACGTTAACAAAACCAAAGTTATAACGTTCTCCAGGAAAGCTAACTATTTGATATACAAATAAAAACTTCATTTCACTATAACTCGAACATATTCAGTGAAAGACCTGGGCGTATACCTTGATTCTAAACTTCATTTTCATGATCATGTTAATTTTATTTTTTCACACTGTATTAAGATGCTAGGTATAATTCGCAGTATCACATTTAACTATTCAACCATTGGATGCATGTTCATATTATACTTTACTTTTTTAGTTAGAACCAAGGTTGAATGCCCTTCAGTAGTTTGGAATTACATTACCTCAACTGATGCAAACAAACTAAATCGCATTCAGCAGAAATTTACGGCTCTCTGTGTTAAACATTTTTTTCCTCGAGTATATTACTGTTACGATTTTGCTTTAGAACAATTGAAATTGCACACCTTGCAAAAGAGGAGATATCACCTTGATGCGCTCTTCCTTATTCAAGTTTATCGTGGTTCTGTACTTTGCCTTTCTGCTTTGGAAATTGCTGGCCTTCGGGTCCCTGTTCAATATATATCCGAGACCTTTCTATGTTCAAAGTCTGTTCTGTTAGTAAAAATTGCCCCTCTGCAAGATGCTCTTCTGCTGCTAATGTTGTCTGTAGAAACGTTGACGTCTTTGGACCAAAAACTCTTTTGATGAAACATATCTTATACTGAACTAATTAAACTATTATTATTTTTTTATTAATTTCGTTGTTGTTATTATTATTATTATTATTATTATTATTATTATTATTA
>NW_019725416.1:0-52532 GCF_002891405.2 Cryptotermes secundus | reverse complement strand
GTAGTAGTAGTAGTAGTAGTAGTAGTAGTAGTAGTAGTTGGTTGAGGCACAATGCTACAACCTGGAAGGTAGCGTCTTCATGACGTCATTGTATATTTCAATTGCCCTAATCCTACCAGTCGTAGTATAGCCCTAGGGTTTACTCAGTTTCTAACAGAAATGAATACCAGAAATCTTCCTGGGGGTTAAAGGCGGCCAGCACGTAAGGCTAACCTCACCGCTATCTGTGAGCCGATTGTCTAGAAAATGTGGGAACCTCGACGTCTCACAACACTATGAGCCTCCTCGGCCTGTTACAGGGATAGCTTTACATTTTTATTATTATTGTTACTACTACTATATAAATTGTATTTTTTGTATTTATTTTGCAAGTGTTTTGCTGTCGTGTCTCTTTCCTTACTAGTGCTAACTTTGTAATTGGTCTATGGGCTGTTAAGTTTGCACGTAAATAAATAAGAATTGAATTGAATTATTTGCGTTACTTCAATACCCATCTTTATTTTACGTGTTATCAAAAACTGCAGTCATTTTATTCAGAGCCAACGGTTTTCTTACACATGTTACGCATAATAACCGTCGATCGGCGTGCCTCATAAACTGCATGACAGGTACATCAGTGGTTTTCCTTTTAATTACTGAAATCAACGGTTAGGGACTAGATTGAACATACTGCAGATCTACCCCGCTCACGTAGTACATCTTAAGGGGATCTCTCAAGTTTTAGTTATTCTTGTCGTGCACATTGCTATTAAATTACTAATGATAAAAATACAACTGGTCCATATTAGAGGTTGTGTGCTAATGGCGGTATTGTTAAAGACATCTTTTTTAAATGAAACTTGCCGACATCAATGAATGTTGCCTCATTAGTGTGTCTATGCTCTTTTCATATATGAAGAAGTGTATTAACTGGCTGCGAAACACATGTTTCACTTGGGTGGCATAGAAGAAAGGACTCTTGAAGAAAAGCCAATAGGAATATTTTACGCTTACGTCTTCATATATGGAAGGAAAAGAGAGAAGGCGAGTAACCAAAGATTTTATCATTTTTGTTACTGAAATATACCCGCGTATGAAGAGACTCCTAACAATAACATGCGATACAGAATGCTTTAATGTATTTGTTCGAAATCGTAAGTAGGTGCCCGGGTTTAAACATTACAGAAGTTGCTGTACATGATCCACATTCAAAGGACGCAGTCTTCTGAACCTGAATGTTGTCTCTAATTTCTAAAACGAAAAAGATTTCCAAATAAACGTATCTGTCAGCGTAACGACAGTCAGTTACCTGAAGAAGGAATGTAGGTAACTCGCGAAACGTAGTACATATGAGATGTGCCCCCCCCCCTTTTTTTGGTGGAGTCCAACTGGGTTCACTCGGCACGGCGGCCACTGATTGGCCTATTGTACCTGCCCTGGGTGATTATGATGATGGAGAATTTGGTGGAATGAAGATTGACAGGGGAAACCGAAGTACTCGGAGAAAATCCGTCACAGCGCAACTTTGTCCACCACGAATCCCACTTGATCAGACCCGGGATCGAACCCGGACCGCCGCGGTGGGAAGCCAGCGACTAAATTCTTGAGTTATGGCGCGACCACCTATACCCCATACAGTGGAGAGTGTTCAGTATGTAAACGTTGCAATGATTATGTTTATAAAGCGTAACCAAATGTTTATAAGGTATATGTCACACGTTGGACAATAGAATTTAAGTGACCAATTCGATATTAAATTTTATTTTGTTCGATATGCTGTTCTTCTATTGCAGTTAATACCATTCACGAAGGCAACTATAAATACATTAATTATAAAATAATTTGAATTCAACAAATATTAGAGGAAAGAGATATCCTATAGTTATTTAATATATCAACTATTTATATCGTTTAAGAAACTCCAGACAGAAGCATTCAAGGTTAAAGAAATATATTAGTTGAGTTCAGAATGCAAAAGAAATTCTTTAGGCTAGTTAAAATGTGTAACTGTTATGCATGAGGTGTTCATATAGGTAAGCGTATATGCAATGTATTTTCAGAATGGGCTAAAATATGTTCTTCCTTTATACAAGCCAAGCTTTAATTTTACTCTAAAATGCAGCATCAGGAGACATCTAAACAATCAAGAATTATTGGAATGGAACAGCCGGAATGAGGTCAATGTTTATCCCGATAGCCTTCGTTTATTTGATACAAATATAAATACATCCCCAAACATGAATCAGAAATTGCCTTCCCTGCAAGCTGATTTGGAAGCAAATACAGAGGAAAGTCAATAAATACGAAGAAGATAAGACAAAAAATTAGTAATAAATTTATAGTAGGCATAAAATACGTATATATATATATCAGGTTCATGATGAAATTACAAGCAAAATAAAGACGTAAAATTGCGTGTTACTACCAGTATTAAACTAAAAACTAAGCGGCCTCCGTAGTCTAGGGGTAACGTTCCCACCTCATGGCTCAAGGTACGCGGGTTCAAACCCTGCGGAGGTAGTGGAATTTTTAAGGGCGGAAAAATTCAGGGAATTCCGGAAGGGACTTTAAGCCGTGGGTCCCGTGTCGTAGATTTACGGCACGTAAAAGATCCTCATGTCTCTAGGAGACCTCTGAGCAAAATTAGGCACAGATTCCCGCCCAAGTAATTTCCAATGCCTCCGGTAGATGGGGAAGCATCAGGTACCACTGCCAGCCTCTCTGGCTGAACTGGGCTGATAGCGAGCACCAGTATCGGAAGGGTATGGCGACAGTAGAAATTAAAGGGGGAAGCACAATGGACCAATAACTGATCTAAGTGCATGGGGAAACCCACCCCATCTAATAATAATAATAATAATAATAATAATAATAATAATAACAACAACAACAAAAATAATAAATTCAAAAACTGCTACAGCCACATGTACTTTCCCTGGCGCTGAAAATCTGTCCATCATCCAGTTATCTACCCATCCTTCCGTCCGTCTGCCTATATGTCTAACTATATCAGATTCGGTACATATTCGGAACAAAAAAAAAATTGAATAACTGGTTAATTTAGTATACAATATGTCCCTAACTTACACGGTTAATTCGTTCAGAAATTTTCCGTGCGAGCTGAAAACAGTATAATCTCAACAACACCCAGATGCGATATATTTCCTGATACATGCATTTGTTTCAATGGATACTTAAAGCTAATAATGTATGTATATTAAAATGTATCATAACATACCATATTATATATTATTGTCACGTGAAGAAGTAAGGAAGGCGTTTGGATTGGTGACTCGATTTATTGACCACTTACACACTCACGACTTGTCAGTATATTTTACGGATCATTGGCACATGTAGACTGGTGTCCTAAGTCTATTACAGTCACCACTAGCCGGGTCCTGGCAACGAATTTTAACACAGAATCTATAATAGTCTTACTGAATTACGTATTCTAAATATCACGTATAAAGTCTTCTCTTCATAGCTGGAATTTAAACTGAACACTCTTGCAACTAACTAGTTGTCCGAAACCGTCCCGGTTATAACATCTCGGCACGGGCCAACAGAAAACATAGCTCGCCTATTGTGTCCGCATTCGTTGCCGCACGTAGCAAAGACAGCTGCGTGGACCACAGAAAACACTGTTCTTCTGTTGCTGTACCATTGTTGTTTTCGTGTCTGCAGCTACGCGAACCTGTTTATCGAACCGTTGCCTTGAAACAGCTCTGATATATTTGCTTATCTTTCTGTCGTTGCATAGCAACAGCTCTATACGATAAAGTATTATAATATGTAAACTTTGTACCTACTAATGACAGTACAAATCGAAATATTTGAACGGTTTAAATAATAATAAAAGTGATTCTGCACCCGTGCCAACTATTGCGGATAGAGTTTGTCACGTGGTCAGCGCAACGGATCCCCAAGGCCGTTAATCTCGGTTTTCTAGGTCGGAGCCGCTACTTTTCCATTCAAGTAGCTCCTCAATTATCCTCACGAAGCTGAGTGGATCTTGTAGAGCAGGGAATCGAATCCGGGACCTCTGGATCTGTAGCCAGGAACTCTGACCACTAGACCTCACTTCGCCGACAAGCGGCGGTCGCTCGGTCGGGGCACGCGGTAGCGTAGTTTGTTGCACTATACTACAAGCCGGAAGGTCGCTGGTTCGAGTCCCGATGAGGTAGATTTTTTCCCAATTTACCTAATCCTTCCAGACGCACTATGGCCCTGGGGTCGACTCAGCCTCTAACAGAAATGAGTACCAGGAATCTTCCTGGGGGTAAAGGGCGGCCGATGCATAAGGCTGACAACCTTACCGCCATCTATCAGCCGATTATCTGGAGAAAATGTGAGAGCCTCGACGTCTCACAACTCAATGGACCTTTAAAGCCTGTTATAGCTTTACATTTTTTACCTTTATCTTGAGAATATACGTACAAGGCGACGTTCAAGGAGAATATTTAGCCTGGGGCGTCCAGAATGTGAGCAACAAAATACTGGATGCTTATTCCTGGCAATGTCACGGCACACCGGTCGCTGGTGGTGCACCATCAGCTTGCCAAATTCTGTGATGTCATCCCATCCACCGAGCTCTCCAGTACCATGTAATTTCTAGCTCCGTTTGCGGAGTTTCTTGTGGCTACAAATATTCATGCCCGAATTTGTTTTAAATTGATATATATATATGAAGGAGAATTAGTGTATGACAAAATAAAAATCCCCTTTTAGAATTATGGACCTAAAACAGCATAAAACATGCTAGGTTGTGTGTTTGGCTTCTTTTCATTTCGTACGCCCACAGTATTTTAATTTCATTAAATAACAAAATTATAAATCAATTACGTCATTACGTTTTCATATTTATTACCGATTAGCGTAAGAGATGTTTGAAAATAATTCTAGAATTACAACTTGTCAGAATATGCAAAATTTCTAAACAGAAGATGCAAGGATTAGAAGCATCTGCGCGACTTCACCTGGCGGGCATACATGCAACTAACAGAGAAGCATTACAATATAAAGAATTACTTTCACATCCAATTTAAATTTAAGATTAAGGGCAGGTTTCCAGTGGACAATGTCAGTGCCGCTAGAAGAAGGGGCAGCACCAGTCGCACCGTGTGTAAGATAGAGCAAGTGGTTAGAAGATGGAACAAGACTAACCAAAGTATAGGCATACCAGAGACAACTACATGCTTAAAATATATTAAACTAGTTCAGCGATCGGTATATATTGTATTCAATGAGATGGATATTTTTACATATAAATCCAATGCTTGATTCTGACTTTACATCAAAATTGATTATATATTTCAATAATATATTCTGCGCAACAAGTGGAACTGTACAGTACTGTTTAACTACGAATTACTTCCAACATCAACGAAGACATCGGGACCTAACATAATCAACGCACATCGTTTTCATAAGATCAAGCTGTAATGCAACAAATGTTCCTGGTAGGCTGGTTGGACTTGATATGATAAATCTACCAAGCGTAAAGTAATTATAGATAATTAGATTTATTTTTCCTTGATAAGATATTTAACAAGAAAACTTTTAAGTGTGAAATCGAATAACAACCAAAAGATAGATACCAATTCTGGAATGGTTAAGTAGTGTAACGTCGATGACCAGAGCGTTGCTAGATAACGGACCGGTAAACACACGCGAAACATGCTCGAAACAATGGAACAACGAGGTTAAACAACCCGCTTCTAGGCAACAGCTCAGTAAGCAGACTTCGGCCCAGGCGCAATGACGTCACACTGCAACAGTACTAATTATGACGAGACTTGTTTTCTGTGTTGACCGTGCAACGCCTATATAACGAATATCTATATAACAAATCAAACCTGGTCAGACATATGACCGTTCAAGTGACTAGACTGCCGTGGTAGCGAATATTACTAGATATAGAGCATAATCTGCTGTACTGAGCCTGGATTGACAGAGGCCTTGTGTATATTGTACATAGAAATAGGAATTAAGATTAAAAATATAAATATATGTAAATACTGACAATGGACATACTAATACGGACTATGACAAATGACAGACCCGACCTTTCGTCAGAGAGGGCGCCCCAAATGAGCAGGACAGTAACTTTCATATAAGGGAAAAAAAATCTGGTCATGAGCCCCAGTCGGGGCTCGACACCAAGACAGACAGACTGGCGGACTGTCAGTCGCAATGTGACTTGGACAAATCAAACGTGGTACTGTTGACTAACGATAGCGTGTACTCATCTGTGGCTACAAAATTCTGGAGCCATACAGCGGTATGATTACCATCATCCAGTTACGAATCAGGATCTCTCGTCATTCGTTTACTTCTTAGAAAACGGAGAAGAAGAAGTGACAAAGGAAAGGGTTTGGAATATAGTGCTTCTCTCTCTCTTCCACACTCAAAATTAATATTCAGGCAGGATATTTGAGAGTCTGAGAATTCATATGCGTGTGTGGTTTATATGTGACATTTTCAATAGAGATACTGAGAAAAACGTATAAATAGTATGCTTACAGCTCTATCCGGATAGTTTCTGGGACATGGCACATGGCACGGTACATTCATCACTACGTTAGCAGACGAAGAAGATTTCAGAACTGAAATTCTAACCTTACACTTTACTATGGACGCAAAAATCCTGTTTGATCCTTATTCCAGTGGAAGTAATATAAAATTTTAATTTGTTATTTACCAATGTTAGGGCACGTCATAGCGTAGTTTCTTGCGGCGCTATGCTATAAGGCGGAAGGTAGCGAGTTCGGTTCCCAATGAAGTAATTGGGTTTTTCAAGCGATCCTTCCAACTGCACTGTGATCCTAAGGTCGACTCAGCCTCTAATAGAAATGAGTACGAGAAATATACCTGCGGGTAAAGGGCGGCCAGCCGGCGCGTAAGGCTGACAACCTCACCGCAATCTGTGAGCCGATTGTCTAGAAAATGTGGGAGCCTCGACGTCTCGCAAACCTATGGGCCTCCACGGCCTGTTAGAGGGATAGCTTTTTTACTAATAAATATGGGCAGTTGGTGGAATGAGAATTGGAGGGGGAAACAAAAATACTCGGAGAAAACCTGCCACAGTGTTAGTTTGTTCACCACAAATCCCATATGTCCTCACCTGGGATTGAACTCAAGGAGCCACGATGCGAAGCCGGCGACTAACCACCTGAGCTATGGCAAGGCCAATATAACCTGGGGCTATCTATGCAGTTCTGGTGAATAAATCTTAGGATGGAAGTTTTTAAGATTTTGCAAGTATAGTACAGACAACTGCCGATCACGATGCCCGAGCCGTTTATGGTATGCACTGTCTTCGCTTTTTCGGAAGCCAGGATCGTGCGTTTGAGTCCCACTCAGGGCATAGATGTTCAGTGTTTGTATGTTTGTGTTTTTCTGTGTAAGTGTACAGGTAGAGGCTTTGCGACGAGCTGATCACCCTACCAAGGAGTCCTACCGAATGTCTAAGTTCTACTAAACAGAAGTGAAACGGAGAGTTTCATGGAGACCAAGGCCAAAACTGGGGCTGTAGCCCAAAAGGAAAGAAAGTATAGACAAATAATTCTTTGGTACCCACCCTTAGTATGCTGATACTCCAACGACAATAAACGGCTTCTTCCTGTAAAATTTTCTAGCAGTGAAACAACTCCAATATGCACACCTGAGTTAGATAACACTTGTTGAAGAATTAATTATCATTCATACATTTCACACATCAGAACTAACTGTAAAATTGCAATAACGTGAAGCTGATATTTCGTTTTAATTGCGGATTACACAAATACGATCGGTACAAATATACCGGTATGGTGGTACTCATGTCTACTTGTTGCCCGCGTCGAGGTTATTGTTCAAATTGCATTGCCGTAATTCATGGCAGCCAGGCTAATTGTGCACTACCAGTTGGCACGGCGCGGCGGGACTGGAACGATTGTTGATTTACGGACAGTGGTCTTGAAATACCGCCCACTCTCAGGCGATAATTAGAGGAACCAGATAACAAATTATTTAATTTCTTATTAGTCTCTTCATTCATAGAATATAAATGGCATCCCACTGACTCGATCTATATTTTCAACACCAGCCAACAAAACAAACTGCTGTAAAATAAAGAAAAATATTGGAGGGTGTTACTACGTTGTCATCCGGAGAATGTTGGTCTTTCACATTCCTACAAGGTTGGAAATACGCTCACGGAAAGTAAGAAATATTGCATATTTTCTTTCTAATTTCACTACTTCCATTTGCCAAATAAATGCGAAATAAATTAATGTTAATATTTCGCAAGTTTTTGCGTTCACGGCGATATCATGCACACTTAGTATAATACAAGGCCGCGCCATAGCTCAAGCGGTTAGTTGCTGGCTTCCCACCGCGGCGGCCCGGGTTAGATCCCGGGTATGGTCAAGTGGGATTTGTGGTGGACAGAGTGGAGCTGGGGCAGGTTTTCTCCGAGTACTTCGGTTTGCCCTGCCAATCTTCATTCCACCAATTGCTCCACAATCACCCTCATCTATCATCTGGGGCTGGTACAAGAGGCCAGAATTGGCCGCAGTACAAGGGACTTAGCCCCACCCCACGAGCAATAAAAAAAACAGTACAATAAAATAAGTTTGTCTGTCCCACTTCGTCTTTCAGAAAATATTACTTCTTTCTGTTTAAGACCATTCTGTGTAAATTTAGAAATGTGAAATGACTTATATTCAGAAGTAATATAACATTAGGAATTTATCTGAAAGAAAATCATGAAAGCAGCGTGTACCTCTGCTCAGTCTCGAATTTTTCCTCCCTCAACACCTTCACCCATTGCATTTTTCTAGTACACTAATATGTGAGAGGAAAATTTCGGCTCAAATTTGAACGAGTCGGAAAATATAAATAGTCTTCTTAAATATGTCTAACGTGCATTTTAAAATATTTACGGATTTAGATTTATAAGAATATTAATAATTTATTTAAATATGATATATTTGCTTTTATATGCTTCACTAACAATGTCGAAAATCCACGTCTTCTCGCATCTCGAAAATTTATACCTTAAGTCTCACAGCTGATGATTGCTTAAGATTCATTTATCTGTAACACGTTAAAGGAATATGACAATAATTCCAATATTTATGTTTTCCTTTCGAATTATATTTAAGATTAAAAGTCCATATGATATTTCTGCTTAATTAGAGGCGATAGATTTTATGTGGTTATGGAAGTCGAGAGCATCTCTTTCTTTCCTGTTGTTCCATCTTTGGAAATTAGGGCATCCGTGAAACTCTTTGTTTCAGTTCAATTTCTTAATCCTAAGAGAGTCTGTACGTCTCCTTGCACGGGTGATCAGCCAGTCACAAGGCTGCTACCTACACAGTACAACACATAGAATAAAAACATATATCCATACCTTAAGTGGGATACGAACAAAAATCCCAGTATTCAAGCGAACGAAGACAGTTCATGCCTTAGACCACGCGGCCACTGTGATTGGCTGAACACTTCAATAGTTTCCATAAATATTTACGTTTTATCATTTATATCTTGACACAATGAAATGTGTTCAGGGCTATTGTGATATACGTAGATAGTCCTTTAGGTAATAACGTAATCTCAATACCAAACTGGATAACATGAACCAGTAACTGCGTGTAACACAAATATGAATATACACCCACCTTGCCTCCGCTCTTTGCGCGTCTACTTATATAGACCTACTGAAGAAGGAGTTTCATTCTCAGAAACATTCCTACTTACGCATTCCGTCCCCTCATATACGCGGTTCGTCCTGCACTCTGCGATTCATGCAGTACGGAGAGCTTGATAACTCTTCAATAGCGACAGGGTGTCATATGTTGGAACTCATTTCATATATTGTTAAAATGTTCTTCCATTTTTTGTAAAGTAGAAAGGCAATAATTTCTAATATTAATCCACGCGGTAGCGTAGTTGGTTGAGGCACTATGCAGGTTGCGGGTTGCAGTCCCGATGAAGTAATTCAATTTTCAGTTGACCTAATCCATCCAGCCTCACTATGGCCCTGGGACCGGCTCAGCCTCTAACAGAAATGAAAACCAGGAATCTTCATTTCGGTAAAGGTGCGGCCGGCGCGTAAGGCTGACAACCTTACCGCCATCTGTGAGCCGATTGTCCAGAAAAAATTGGAGCCTCGACCTCTTATAAACCTATTGGTCTCCACGGCCAGTTACAGAAATAACTTTACCTTTTTTCCTTTACTTTTATGAATATTCATTCAAGAAGCCACTTTTATCTCTGAATCTCCGGGGTAAATTCTGTGTTCCTTAGTGTCTTCCCTGAAAGCAATTACAGTCAACTTCAGTGTACTCAGATACAGGGTTCAGTAAGTGAACTTACGAGCAAGATATTCTTAAGAATAAAAATTTGATAAAACTGTTCTTGCCAAATTTCTAGATGAAAAGTCCACAATTCCCTACTTTCAATTATACACGAATTTTATTAGAAACGAAATAAATCGTAATCCGACGTGTGTCGGACAGTCAGTACCATAAGCCACAACTACAAACGGCCCCACCCTGGTTTAGGCATCTGTCTGCATCCCATGCTACAGACGTCCAACACGATCACATCTGTAGGACAGACTACGTCACTCGCGGGTGTATGTCTTCAACTAGGTGATTTAACACATTTAATGGAATAAACGTCGGCATTTCTTAAGTTCTCTTAAAATTTATGTTTAGGCCAAATTCATATTGCACGCTGCATTTTATTAAACATCAATAAAAGGATGTGTTAAAGATAAGTTTATTTTGCAACCTGTAACGCTAGACACAGAATAATAAAACGTATAAGCACAATAACGTTTCTTTTTGTACGAATATGAGCATGTTAGGTGTGGTCTCATAACGTCCCCTAGACAGCCACAGTAATAGTGTTTCTTCCTAGAAACGTAACGCATTTTATGAAAACAGCTTTCAAATATATTCAGTGCTCTTTAACAATAGGTACAACATAAAACTTTAAACGTCTCCTATGGAAACGGTGGGTACCATCGGCGTCGATACTGATGTTTAACTGCAGAATAGGCCTAGAGATCCGTATCTCTCAAAGTGTCACTTTTAACAATTACACTGCATCAACTGAAAATATTATTTACAGAATACTGGTCCTTTGGATGGTCAAGAATGGCGTTGATATGGAGAGTGGGTCTATTATTTCAGTGCTTTTCTTGAAGGATTACAAAATTCCACGGAACGTATCAGTCAGGACAGTCGGCGGAATCTGGGATTTTGTGAACTCTATAATGAACTTTCTTTTTTTATAAAATGCAGGAAAGAACTATATGACCGAGTATTAGCTTCTAAAGAAGGACTTTGCCACATAATTTAATTTTGGTTTTAATTCGAACCAGAACGTAAGGTAAACACGGTTTACTTCTGAGACACTCGTGGTTACAACAAATGTAACTTTTCCTAAGAACGATCATTGCATCTAACTGGAGATTATTCGACATGATCTGAGCAAATAGAAGGAAACAAATTTTAGTGCTGTGTTATAAGTTTGCTTGAATCTAATGCTAAAATGCGCCGGTGTTCAGATGTGATAAAGCACGAACTCTGTCCAAGATCAGGAGTTGAGAGCGCTGAAGCCCGGCCTGGCCGTGCGCTCACCCGCGGGGCCTACTACCAGACTCCGCGGTAATGGCTGCAATCACCTCCCGTTATTACATGAAAGGGCCTTCCTCAGTGGCCGTGGGAAACCCACTTAACTACAACACAGGCCATAAATCTAAACTTGACAGTCTGCATTATAGGTTTGTGGTGTATACATATTTCAGGCATTATTTTATGCTAGATTGTTTGAAATAAAGGAAACGAATTCGATGCAGATATTTGTTACTGTCTCCATAAGTTTAATGTGATTACGTTTTAATAAGATGCACTTTAGCGTAAAAGTTTTAGAAGTCAAGCGAATATGTATTTGGATTAACAGAATTATTATTTTGTAGTTCATCTGAGCTCAGTAGTTCATAATCCTTGGAAGTTTTATATTTTTCCGGCCATATTACTCTCAAAAGGGACATCGTTAGTAAGTAAGGTATAAAAGTAAATTAAATTATTGAAATTATATAACAAAAAGGTGGAGCAACGGGTGCAAGGAAATTCACTTACGAGTCTCTGCAACATTTTTTCCTACAATGTTCTACCAGTGTGGATACACTAAACCTAACACTGATCAGGTACACGTCATACGTCTGTCCCCACTTTACTCAATCTCCAAATTCGAGGTCAAGGTCGACTCAGCTTTGGACTTTGGTAAACCAGCAGATGTTGTGCTGGTGCATGGTCAAGCTGTTCTGCTGCTTCCATTCCTTATACGCAGTAAGAATTAGATTATATTAAGCAGTAAAATATTAATTTCTGTTCTTAATTTAATTAAAATCATTGACTTAACAAACTAAGAAATATTCTTGTATCACTCCCCATATCTTAGTCACAATCGCTTCACTGAGACAGATGATGACAGTGATGTTTTTATATGTATCTTTTGTTATTTCTTATCATTAGAGTTTTCATATCTAATATAGTGTCACAGTGCAGGCCAGAGCAATGAGCATTATCTGCGAAGTCACGCTGAGAACAGTACACGAGCTTTGTCACGTGTTCTATTTATTATTTTATGAAAGACCATGGCGTATTCTGCTTGCATGTTGAATTAAGTATGCTGATTGTAATGAATAATTAACACGCCTCATAAACTCAGAGGCTGAGTGTTTACTGCAAGAAGTCAAGTATCTCCAGTGCCTGTTTCCTTCAGGGAGATATGTTCAACTGAAAAAAATATTCGATTCTTTCCACATCTTCTTTCACTTCTTTGTTATTTTTACTCTTATTTACTTTTAAAGATTATTATTTTCATATCTGATTTAGTAATTTCACCTGTATCTATTTTACAAATCAGAGATATATTTCGTTATTTACAACGTGATTCTAAATTATTGTCGGGGTTTCAGCTTTCAAACCACGGAAATCCCGACAATAATTTAGAATCATTATGTACTTTGTGTAGGCGTAAGGCGCTATTCCTTACGGAAGATATTATAAGTATCAAAAACTAAATTTATAAAAAGTACTAGACCCTAAGAGATATGCGCTAAAGATACAGAGTAATAAATTACACGAAGAGGAATTTCGTATTTTACAAGTTTCTCATTAGTTCTTAGGTGATTAAATCCAAAACTTCAGTACAGGTCAAATGGCTTAGAGGAAGGGGGGATCTAACTATAAAAACTACAGTTTCGAGGACTGAGGCGAAGGAGAAAGGCGATATTAGAGTGGGAAATAAGAAAATAAAATCTTGCCGATAGAAATATGGTTGAAACGACTCAAAATCATATTCGGTGGAGGGCGTTGTGTTGAAGGTTTCGAATTCTCGTATACTGATCCTGGAAGGTTTCTGCGTAACCAGATTTAATAACATTGAATCAGTGACATTAAGACTTAAAGTACAAAGCAGATTCCATACAAGTGATATGTTTGAAATACTATCATAAATCAAGCACACTCTTTGCTAGAAGTGCGTAAACCTTACTTGCGATTAGACCTATCGAAGTAAAAATTTTAATATTCTAAATATTAATTTTCTTCACATGGAAGAGGGTAACCGAAAACATAAAATAATGGACTACAATGCATAAAGCATTTTTGTTGCCTGCCTGTTTAAGTAGGTTAGGATAAAACATACTAAACAGATGAGTCTGGTTGTACGTACACTGAGATATTCATTCTCGTAATTTAAAATTATGTTTTGTGTACTAGAAGGAAATGTTTCCGCTATCAGTATCTTTAGATTTAAACTCCGAAATAATTAAATTCTAATTCGTTATAACCGTCATAACAACATTTTATGTCCCACCACACCTAAAAATTACAATAAATTAAAGGATCTTTTGAATTTTGTAAATTTATGACTTTATAGGATTAGTTACTTACTCATGGAGCTGAGCCCCTCTTGAGGAACCGCCAATTCTGCAGCTACTCAAGAATTTCCCAGCATTTTATGGAACCCGAAGGTTCATCACCGTGTTCACAAGAGCCCTCAACTGGTCCCTATCCTGAGCCAGATTTATCCAATCCATACTATCCCATTCTGTCTCTCTAAGATCCATTCTAATATTGTCCACCCACCTACGCCTTCGTCTTCCCTGTGGTCTCTTTCCTTCTGGTTTTCCCACCAATATCCTATACGCATTCCTCGTCTCCCCCATTCGTGCTACATGACCTGCCCACCTCATCCTCTTTGACTTGATCATTCTAATTATACTTCGAGACGAGTACAAGTTATGAAGCTCCTCATTATGCAGTTTTCTCCAACCTCCTGTCACTTCATCTCTCTTCGGTCCAAATATTCTCCTCAGCACCCCGTTCTCAAACTTTATAAGATTAGTGCAATAAAATGTAAAAAGTCCCTGAGGCTGCCGTGTAGTGGGATAATGAAAATACGTTTAGAATAGATACATACAGTTGTATGCAGGTAGATTTTATGCAGGTAATATACATTTCAGCAACGATTTCTACAATTTTCGAACTGAATGACTTCACAAATATATCTGCTGCATTTAATGAAGCCGGAAATATGAAACGTTTATTACCATAACCACAAATCAAGAATGATTTCATGGAAAGAGCGGTTGCTTGTTCAGACCAATATTCGAAAATAAAATCTATAAGCTCCTGGTAGTGTACCTTAATATAATCATTACTTTTCTGGACATCATCCATCGTCCTAATTTTTATTTGAAACAACAGAATTACTTGGGTTTTGGGCTTGTTTCATCGTCCGAAATTTTAGGTAATACAGAACACGAATTTTCGGAAACTTGATCTGTTTCCATCTTTAAGTGAGAAAGGAAGACGGAAACAGATCCAGTTTCCAAAACGTCGTATCCTCTATTACCTAAAATTTCGGACGATGGAAAAAGTTCAAAACCCCAGTAATTCTGTGTGTCGTCCACCATCGTCAGAAACCTTTAGAATCTATTTAAAACAACGTTTTGGAGACTGACTTCTGTATCTTTCATCAAGCAAGAAGCCTATCTTTTCGGGCCCAGTCGATGGAGTCTCCGACGGATAATGTCAATAGAAGCAGTCATGACAGCACTATTTGTGTTCATGATTTTACTCGTATGCTATTTGAAACTTAGGCCTATTTATTATTTAAGAAACTAATAGAAAAAAAAACAGAAACCTGAAGGAAAATATTATACTATAACATGCAAAGATATTAAAAAGACAAGTCTCAGTTTATGTATTTGAGGAAGGAACTAATCTCGAAAGATATGACAAATTGTGACGAAATTTCATAAATTAATATCCTATTGAGAACGGATGAAGTTTACAATTGTGTCCACAATTTACTTCATCCCCCTTAAATGTGAGTTATGAAAGTGCATCTAAGCATCAACTGGCACAGTCAGAATAGGGTCAGCCGTGCTGAAGCGATTGCTCTCTGAAAGGCCTACAATTCCTCACTTACTGTGCTACTACCATGAACTTAACGATGTTCATCTATTTACATATCACCGCACCATCTCATTTTCCGTCCACCACGCGAATGTTTGTTTCACTTGACAAGTGATTTCCTCAACAAACGAATGAAGAAACCAGAAAGAAAAACAAAATACTCAAAATTGAAATTTACATAACAAAGAATGTGACTGATGGTTGAGTGAAGGAAATTTATAAGGGACATATTTTTAGAACAAATTGCATATATTCCAAGCACGTGTCTTTCATATTTAAATGTATGTAGCTTAATGAGCTAATAAGTGTGGCGAGGGACAGGGGATTAAGATAGGGTAATAAATATTCATCAAAGAGATAGCAGCTATCTAACTGATAGAAACAAGAAGATCAGTCAGTATGTTGATTATAACTATGACCTTGACATTCTAAGTATAAAATATGTACGAAATTTTTCATACATGAGACAATTCTAAGTTAACCCCATCGAAATGCTAGAACTACAAAAAAAAAAAAAAAGATTCACCCCCCATTCCTGCACATATTTCAAAAGTTGACGAAACCGAATCCTTATGCTTAGCTGAAAAATATATTCTTATGATAGGAAGGTCGTGAACCCCAAAAGTTACTTCACATTCATCATTTTTTATTTCTTTAATTAATTAATATTATTAAAAAAAGTAGGTAAAATGCAAAGTTGTCCTTGTGCTTAAGTTATTAAGCACTGCGCCATGAAGGCGTATGGGGGAATGGATGTATAGATCCAAAATTGTCCTGACCTCGTGACTAGCTGGAGATGAGTTGTAACCTTCATTCCCCGGCCGCTTTACCCTCGGGGAAATAGTCCCCGTTACACATTGGGTAGGAGGATGGGCGGACACCAGAGCCTGTCTGGATGATATGGAGAAGTAAAAATTCTTGCTACCGCCGGGACTCGAATTCCTGCCCCTTGGTCTTCCAGCCCGTAGCCAGTCGCTATACGACTGAGCTATCCCGTAGAGCCTGTTTTTGGCGTATTCAGAATAAGTTGCAAATATACACTTGTTAATTTCTCCGTGTCTCTTTCTCTGTCTGTCTCTTTGTCAGTACGCCTGCATGCAACAACTGGAGAAACACTTAAAGGACTTCCATAAAATTTGACATTAGAAAATTTTACTCAGTTTTCGACATATTGAAATAATGGTTAAAATGCTCAAAAATAACGGGCACTTTATGTGCAGGACTATGCGTTTCTCTGCGCGTACCTCAAGAGTAACTGAGTAAACTTTTATGGGAGCTATACATGTTTCGAACAATCGCCGTAGAGAAAAATGAAGGGCATATTTCATGTTCAAAACACTTTCCCGTAAGTCTTGCAGTTTTTGAGACAATTAAGCGAAAGGGAGCAAACATGCTACGCTATTTGTATGGTTTCCATCTTCTAAAAGATCAGTTATCTCTCGGAACTTCAAGATATTGCACCATATAAGTTTTATGTTTCATTTATATAGGAACCTGACAAACTCTTAGTTAAAAGGGGTTCAAATTGAGTAGCAATTTCCATTCATTTTAGAAGTCTTATATTACGAATTAATTTTACGCATTAAATTTTGAAAGACACAATAAACTATTTTATGAGGCTGTAAGTCGTGCAGAACGTAAGAATTTCATGAGGAAATATATACAAAAAAAAAAACTTTTCATTTTTGACTCAGATTCGTTCAAAATAAGCGTATTTACCAATATTGTGTCAGTTTTGTGGAAACAACACCCACGAATGCGGAAGCAGAGAAAACCCCAGAAACCTGTACATCAGATCCACCATTAACAGTGAGTAGCTTTCGATGTAATATTTGCATAATGAACCTAATGTTGTATTTCATCATCCTGTTGCATTGTGGTATAATTCTTAAATCGTAAGTATACCGTCTGTAATGCAAAAAAATAAACATTTTAAAGAAGACATTATTTCGGCCACACATGGCCCAATAACGAGTATTGCCTGATGATGGGCCGATGATAGTCCATGTGTGGCCGAAATATTTAGCAACAAAAAATGAATATACCGTATTTACGCATGTATAGGCCGCGTGCGTGTATAGGCCGCAGCACAATTTTCAGACAGAAATTATAGAAAAAATAATTTTCTTGGAATATTATTTCAGGAGTAGAAATTGTTCCGAAATTTAGCAACGTTTAACATTTTTTTATAAATGGAGTGTGATTTCGAATATTTCGAATATAAGTCGCACCCCAGTTTTGCTCTTGAATTTTTGGCAAAAAATGTGCAGCCTATACATGCGTAAATATGGTATATAGTTAATGACATTTAAAATATTTAACAAACACTTTTAGTGTATTAAACACTTGGTCGTCGACCTACGAATGGCCGCACTTACGACCACAAAAAAAATGAAAAATAAAATATGATTAAAATGTAAAAGCTTTTAAAAATAAATTATAAAGATGATAAAAAGATTAGAAAGGTTAAAAATACTCTTAATAAATATATGGCCGACATACGACCAGATCGACTTACGACCTGTCAGTCAGAAAGGAAGTCGGTCGTAAGTCGACGATCAAGCGTACATTTTAGTGCCTTTCATAAAAGATTGATTTTGTTGCATTATAGAAGGAATATTTACGATCCAAGAACGAACCTAATATTGTCATTAACTTTTATAAAATAGAAATAAAACCATCTCAGTGGATGGTTAAATTTTCTTTTTCCTCGTCATTAAGGCTGACTTTAAGATGAAAATTGCAATATATTTATTAATTATTAAGAGAATTTTCATTTGTCTCTCTTACGTTAGAAAATTAGTAATGAATCACAGTTTGATTAAATATTAATGTTGCACTGTGGCGAATGGAATCGCCTTCTGTTCCTGTTGCCAAAATTCGAGATATGTTGCACAACTAACTTCTATTTAACTGAAAAATGTAAGTCTATTAAAAATTTTAACGACCCTAAGAATCTATTAAATGAACATATGTAATGAAGAGTACTATATTCCGAGATATAACTCCTTGTATCCAATTCAGTCAACTGACGTTTCGGAGGACTATGTCGCCTCCATCTTCAAGGTAGAAAAATAAATCAAACATGATACCAGTGTGAAAACAGCTGGCAACCACAACAGGAACTAACCGACGTTTGTGCTCTAATTTCTAACAGTTTCCACGCTGGCTCTTTGCTCGGATTATTTTTCGATCCTGAAGATGGAGACGATATGTTCCTCCGAAACGTCGTTATTGAACTTCAACGTATTACCCGGCGTGATATCCCAGAAGATAGTACTCCTCTTAAACACCTCCGTAAGGATCTCAAATCGAACATAAATAAGGTCCTTTTTTTTGTAAGATTTGTGCCTGTCTTGCTCTGAATCTCTTGTCACCCTTCCGCAAATAGGTTTCCAGGTGACAACAGTCATCATTCATCGGGCAACCAAATCATTAGGGAAGTTGTGTGCACGCACACACGCACACACACACACACATATATATATATATATATATTCTGTGCGTGTGTTAGCGCCTGTTTCTGCGAACCTACAAGATGTTATTTGTCGTGTGTGTGTGTGTGTGTGTGTGTGTACGCATGCGCGCGCGCGTGTGTGCATACTACCGAATTAATTTATACAAAGATAAGAATGTGACAGACAGAGGCTTAATGTGTATTGGCGTCTAAGCATTGAAGCATAAATAAACCTTAAAGAACAATGCTGACGAAACCAGCAAAATGGCTGTCTTTACTACATGAAGTGCCCCATGAAAGAGCGCTAGTCTTAGAAATGCTGTCCTCTCCTAAATTAAAATTCATCTTTTGGGTACTCTGAAGATGAAGGCACAAGTTTTTCTAGAACCTTTGTTCGAAACTTATTCCCCACGATAAAAAAAAAACGCTAGCTTCTCTCCTAACGCGCCCAGAAACGCTTATAGGTTTCCATGTAAACTGTATGTTATTTTTGGCCGATTATAACTGAAATTGTACTGAGTCGAGAAATTTAACTAAAATTCCCGAATATAAAATTTCGTGAAAATTCATTCAGTGGTTCCGATATATTACGTTCATTGCTAAGCTAATAGCCGCATTTTTGCAATTTTCATTGCGAGCGCGCAAGAAAGCATTATGTGTCCTATAAACAGGAGCGTAACAATTGTTTGCCGTGATTCAGCACATTATGTATGGCAGGACTATATGAGGTCGCGGAAATAAGTCCCATAGATCTACCCCTCCCACATCTCCATTTAGCTGTTACGCTTCCCCTTCCATTGTATTTCATTTTCCTCAATCATCTAGTCATTCTGTTCACACGAATGTTGTAATGAGAGTCTTCAAGAGTGACAAGCATTTTGGGCGGCTTGAAATATCTTAAACGGGGCTGGAGAGGAATACAACAGTATGCAAAACGAAGGGAGATTCAAGAGTCATTATCCCTACAAAGCATGGGACCTCTTTCCGTGTCCTCAGTATACTAAAGTACATTGAATTTTTAGAACAATGGAACTAGAGAGATCTAAAATTTCGTGAAAAGTGTTGGCTTTTTGAACATTAACCAACAACCTGATTTTTTTTACTAAAAACTTTTAGGATATTATATTAAAGCTTGTATTAATAATTTAATTTATGTTTATAACGAATTTTTGTTGTAAAAACCAAAACAATTACTTCCAAAATGTTAATTATTAATGTTAACTAATTATATTAAAACTTTTTCGAACGAGAAGGCTCAGATTTCGAAGTTTGCACAAATCCCACTTCCTATTCGGGACTAATTTGTAATAGGACATGTACGTAACTTAAAATGTCTCTGAAAAGGGGTTTACACGTTTTCTCAGCCCTTTTTTGGCAGTCCCTTGGAATAAACTGTGACAGATTTTTCTTGCTCGTCGGTCTTTCATATTCTAACAATTCATAAGCGTGCTTTCAAGTGACATATGTCATTGCATGACTAAGAGAAATGTCCAATATTAAATACAGACAAAAACAAATTTCAAAAGGCAGAAAGATTATCACGTCGACCTCACTATGCACTCTTTCTTTAAAGCAACGAGACACACATAAATGAAGCCTAAAAACAAGCACATACACTTACATTTACAAAGATACATTCTTCGTTACACATTACACATTTGATGAGAAACATTTATGGAGGTTAAATGGAAATACCTCCATGGCCACAAAGACGTGTTCTATTTTTAGCAGGTAAGAGTGCAAGAGTTTTATTTGCAGGTGTAAAATTTGTTCATGTTTGAGCTTCTTTTATTTTTATTTAGTTTAATCGTTTTGTAGGTGATTGATATTTTAAACCACTGATCACGAAAATATATCCTTTGAGAAGAGACTTACTCACTCACTCACGGAGCTGAGCCCTTCTTGAGACCAAGAGTTAGGTGGTGGACAATATTAAAATGGACCTTAGAGAGATAGGAAGGGATGGAATGGATTGGATTGATTTGGCTCAGGATAGGGATCAGTGGAAGGCTCTTGTGAACACTGTAATGAACCTTCGGGTTCCATAAAATGCTGGGAAATTCTTGAGAAGCTGCAGGATTGGCGGCTCCTCAAGAAGGGCTCAGTTCTGTGGGTGAGTAAGACAGTTGTGGGTACTGAAGGAGCCGAGACAGCCCATTCAATATAGTAACTGGACTACGAACAGGACAGCGGGAGATTGGGGGTTTGAATCCTGGGAGAAACAGTGATGTTTCTTTTCTGCACAGTATCCAGACCGCTACTAGAACTCAGTATCTCCTATCCAGAAGATACCAGGGGCTCCTTCCTTGGTGGTAGAGTGGTCATGGTCAAAGCAAAGAATTTGCAATATATCTCCACTGCTCCATACGCCTTCATAGCTTGCTGACTAATTAAGAACAAGGTGTATTTACAGTTACCTTTATGGGTATTAAATAAATCTTTAGATAAATAGTAACCCCAAATAATATGCAGTAAGTTCTGTTGTGAGCGCACACTCAGTCGAAAGTGTAGGATGTTATCCCATTTAGTTAGGACCGATCTATAAAGCACGAGTTTTCTGCAATGAAATACTGCAGCCCAAATTTGTAAACAGCGCATTGTCTAGAACATTCACTCTAGAATACAGTGGTTAGAAAGTCTGCAGACATATCTCGAAACGGAAAAGCACCCCAAAAACATTTCGCTGCCGATACAAATATTTAAAAATCATTACACCTATGTATAGAGTTAGAGCATATTCATAACAAGTTTTATTTTATAGTTATGTTGCGAATATCATCATGTAATATATTCCAGTACTGTAAATTTGTCTTTGTACTTAACTAATTAAGCACTATGTCATGAAGGCGTATGGTGGAGTGGATGTATAGATCCATGATTTTTTGATCTCGCCACTAGTTGGAGGTGAGTGGTCAGCTTCGGTAGTTTTTATTATTAGATTAATGAGAAGTAAGTTCTGAATGTAAAAATTATTCTTTATTTCAAATAAATTTTTCTTTTAACCAGAAAAGTATCATAATTAATTTTGCAGATTTTCGGCTTGTGTAATGACAGAACTTAATGAGATTGTAGCAGGAGAAAAAATTCATGACAAACGCAGTAATCTTGCAATGACCGACCGGAACACGCGGGGGAGACGACCTCCATTATTTCAGGGCGTTCATGTGCTAGTTTCTCGGTACAAATTTGCAAATTTACGATTAGACTCGCTGTGTGTGGGCTTCATAAATATTCTACATTATGATTGTGTCATTAGTGGAATCCTTCATATAGATATGGCTGGTTCCTGTTCCTGTTAGCGATCATGACACTCAGTTTTAAACGTAAGTAAAAGTAAAGTAAAGCTATCCCTGTACCAGGCCGTGAAGGCCCATAGGGTTGTGAGATGTTGAGGCTCCCACATTTTCTAGACAATCGGTTCCCAATGAAAATTATTTAATTAATTCCTGGTACTCATTTCTGTTAGAGGCTGAGTAAACCCCAGGGCCTAGTGCGGCTGGAAGGATTAGGTCAATTGAAAAAATCCAATGACCTCATTGGGATTTGAACCCGCGACCTTCCAACTTGTAGCATAGTCCCTCAACCAACTATGCTACCGCGTGCCCCCTCAGTTTTAAACGTGCAAAAAAAAAATAGTTCCGCATTGTTTTATATGTGTCACACATGTGAGCATATGATGGTCAGGATGCAGGAAGTAGCATCTCTTTCAGTGACAGACACAGAAGTACCAGTCTCCTTGTGTTAATGTGGCAACCCCCGTTCCTTTCAGGTGCATTCGTTTCGCATGAGCATGCCCACTAACAAGAAATCCTATTGGGTTCTCCAAGAACAAATCGCTACCCTCTTCAGTTTCAATAATTTTATTAATGAGATATTTTACAAGAACATCGAATTACGGGAAGAGAAATTAAAATTCTTTTTAATATACTTTACACACACGGATTTCTTTTGTCTTAGCAGTTACGAATCGAGAAATTTCCTAACCAAAGTACAAATTACCATGATGACGCCAGGACAGTGGAAGAAATTGGGAAAAAAGTAGGAATGAGTATATGAAGTCGAAAATGATGGACCCCCCGGTAATATCAAACGAAGATGAAGTAGGCAGTGTACGGGAAAGTTGTTGCTGTGCTCAACTAATTGAACACTACGCCATGAAGGCGTATGGTGGAGTGGATGTGTAGACCCATATAGTCTTGGTCTCGGTATTAATTGGAGGCGAATGGCTACCTTCACGTTCCAGCCGCTTTAGCCCCAAGAAAAGAGCTCCCAGACCTCATTTGGTGATCCAAAGAACCGGTCTGGAATAAGAGAAAGAGAAGAAATAATTTGCACATACCAAGACTCGAACTCCGGCCCTTCTGCCGTCCAGCCCGTAGCCAGTAGCTATACCGACTGCGCTATCTCGGCTAGCACAAACGTGTAGACGAATTAGAATTTATTTCAAATTAAAATATGTGAAAATGAGAAATAATAATTATATTCATATCCCATTTCCTACCTCCAGCAACATAAAATAATGGACTTTATTAATAAACTAAATAACAAAAAATTACTTTTTTTTTCATGCCAGCGCAGGCTGCAATAGATAAAATAATACTTTAAAAATATTTATAACACTAAAATAATTTTTATCATTCTGCGCATTTCTCTGTGATTTTACTCAGTGGATGAGATGAGATAATAGTGAGGTCTTGCTACACGTAAATTTTGCAGGTCGCTAAGAACTGCATCGCCACTGTCCGTGTATCTCAGGGACAGATCCCTCCCCTGATCAGGGATCACTCGTCTCAACAAATTGAGACGCCGTCAACGAAAGATGTAGGTGGTTTCTGTTCGTCCATGAGAGGTTGTACGTGTATTATTTTAGTTAGTTATTTATTGGAGAGGGTGGGTTTCCCCATGCACTGAGACCTGTATTGGTCCATTGTGCTTCCCTCTATGATTTCTACCAGTCTCTATATCCTACCGGTACTGGTGCTTACCATCAGTCCCGCCCAGCCAGCGAGACCGGCTCTACTAGCTGAGAGGTATCTATAATGCTTCCCCCATCTACCAGAGGTATTAGAGACTGTTGTTGGGTGGGAAACGTCCGTTAATTTGGCTCAGTGACCTCCTTTGGAGATATGAGGTTCTTTTAGTGCCGTAAAGCTACGACACGGGACCCACGGCTTAAAGTCCCTCCCGGAGGACTTGTTCCCTGAATTTTTCCGCCCTTAAAAATTCGACGACCTCCGCCGGGTATTTGAACCCGCGTACTACGAGTCATGAGGTGGGAACGTTACCTCTAGACTACGGAGGCCGCTGTATTATTTTAGTAACTGTAATATTGTAGTTTTCTAATAAATTAATATGGGAGAAACGGTTCCTTTGCTGAAGATATTCTTTTGTCCACTTTTTGATTTATTTTTCTTAAGTTTAGAGCAAAACACCCTGCAATGGCTGCTGATAACACTTTTTTTTAATTCGCTTAGTGAGGGGGTGGAGTCCAACTGGGTCCACTCGGCACGGTGGCCACTGATTGGCTTATTGTAGCCTGCCCCGGGTGATTATGATGATGCAGAATTTGGTGGAATGAAGATTGGCAGGAGAAACCGAAGTACTCGGAGAAACCCCGCCCCAACGCCACTTTATCCACCACAAATCCCATTGACCAGACCCGGGATCGAAGCCGGGCCGCCGTGGTGGGAAGCCAGCGACTAACCGCTTGAGCAATGACGCGGCCCATGCTGATAACATTACTCAACCGACAATACTTTGACGTATTCGTACAAAGTAAGCTACCTGGTTGTATGTGTGCCCCTAGTTCAGTTACAACTGGACAATCCTGCCCTGTGCAATTTAAACTGAGAAAAAGCCTGATTATGAGTTGTGTCTCAAATGTGCGTGTTATAAACTTCGTCCTAGATTTTTATGAACTCAAACAATGCCCCAAAATAACACTTTTGAGCAGCATTTACTATCTAGGCAGGCTCTGAGATCCGAAATAAATTGTCTTTGCTGAATATTTACAAGCTCGAAAAGACTTTAAACACCAGTTTTATAACACTAACACGTTTGCAAATTTATGGCACCGGACGGTAAATGGAGGAATATAGTTTAGATAAATGATCATAAACTAACTGGAAACTCAGATAAGTCGGCAATGCATTATGCAATACTCTCCCATCGCTTTGTCTGTCCTCCAAGTGGTCGCTTTTCAGATCTCGCTGTCATATTTCTTCATGCATATCCAGTCTCCCTACCATGCTGCATGTCTAGCCTATGTTACAATGCATGATTTAATTGCCTTAGTGACAGCAGCTCATCTGTACAAATAACAATGATTTCTCGTTTTCAAATATCGTCAGTCTCTGCTTTATTTATTTCTAGATCGGCGTTGAATGATTTACGTTCTTACTTCAGAATAAAAAAACCCTAGTGTTCATATATTAATAATATATTCAATATTCCATGATTTGTATAGTTTTTGCGCATAGACTCTGAAGACTAAAGGAACGGTTCTAATAAAATTTAGATTACGTTTGTATAATTTGTAATTGTTAAAAAAGAACAATAGATCAGAAATTGGTAAGTAGTCCAGTCGTGGAGAGGACGTGGGCAATGTGGCCCCCACAGACAACAGCTGAACATTCTTGCAGTTCAAAAGAGGAAATAACAGACCCGAAAACCTGATCAAAGATTGGATATGGAACTCAATACTGCATAAAGCATATCATCCGAAACTGAAGCATGGCTATAGATATTTATGTTCACGCGAATAAGTCGTTCAGTAACTCGATATGAATACATTAGTCTTTGAAGGTCCAGCAGGTGTTGGAGGAAAGGTAGAGTCTCTATCTCTTCAATGGTCAAAACTCAGTGGACCTTCTGGCAACAATTACGTTTTACAGACACCTGCAAATGGAAGAGAAATACTGCTGTCACATTAAAAATTAAACGTCTACGTAATAAAATTTCTTATGTTATCAAAATTCCTTTTTGTAATGCCAGCACTGTTGATGTTTATTTATTTTGAAACTGATAAACATTAAATAACAATTGTCACAATTGTGTAACAATAAAATGGTGTCGGATGATAAGTCACGTGTCTTCCGAACAGAACATGAACTTTTGAAGAGTGTCTCAGTTTATCTTCCGAAAAAGCCTTAGTGTATTCAGCCGCCTTCATACACGTATCTTCAGATTTTAGGCAAATTGATATTATCTGTGATCGGGATAATATAGGCGGTATAGCGACTGGCTACGGGCTGTACAACCAAGGGGTTAGAGTTCGAGTACCGGTAGGGACAAGAATTTTCTCTTCTCCTCGTCCTCCAGACCGGCTCTGGGGTCCACCCAACCTCATATCGAATGGGTACCGGAGGTTCTTTCCCCCCCGGGGATAAAGCGGCCGGGGCGTGATACTGACCACTCATCTCCAGTTAGTGCCGAGATCAAGAAAATATGGATCTATACACCAACTCTCCCATACGCCTTCATGGTGTAGTGCTTACTTAGTTAAGCACGGGACAACTTTAACTTTTATGATCATCATAGCCGAATTTAAATAACGTTTTGAATGCAGCTACATGATATCACAAATTTTCTGATGCTCCATTTTCTAAGAATCGCTTTATACAAATTTAATCTGAAACAACAGAAGGTCTAAATCTACACGTTTCCGTTTCCCCTAGAAGCTCAATGTTAACTCCATGGAACAGAGCCCTTCTTGAGAAGCTGATGGTCTCAGCCAGTAGAATATTTCTTGCTCTCTATACGACTCTGACGTGCATTACAGCGTTCATTAAGTCTCACCAATAGCCCATATACTGAGTCATTAAAATCCAGGTCATGCTCTGTCGCTATAATTATTTTATATCAATTTCTATATTATCCTCCACCTATGTCAAATTTTCCGAAGTGCATATTCCTTCCAAATTTTCCACCTGAAATTTTGTACGTATTTCCTGCTTAATTCCATACCTATCCCATCTCACTTGATATTCTGTCTAATAATATCCTGTCTGGTTAAGAGATAACATTGTGTATATTTGTAAGCACTAAAGGAAACAATTGCCAGTCACGGTAGCCGAGCGGTCTAAGGCATGTACTGTCTTCGCTTGCTTGGAAACCGGGATCGTGCGTTCGAATCCTACTCAGGGCATGGATGTTTAGTTTGTGTGTGTGCGTTTTTCTGTGTTTGTGTACAGGTAGAGGGCTTGCGACGAGCTGATCACCCGCCCAAGGAGTCCTACCGTATGTGTAAGATCTAGAAAAACCGAAGTGAACGGAGAAGTTCATGGAGGTAGGCCTAGTTCCACTGGGGCTGTAGTGCCAAGGGGAAAAAAGGGAAACAATTTATTTGCTTCGCAAAGATCCTACTGGCTGTATGTATATGTCAACGATACCGAGACCGATGTAAACACAGTAAATGAAATGTTATCTTTCTGAATTACTAAGAATTAATATTGATCAAAAAGGCACAGCCAAAACAAAATTTCAATTACCATGAACTTCCTGTCATCATCATAATTATATTCGATAAATGCAGGCCATGCCTATACTGACCATTTGATACGCCTCGTACAGTTTAAGGCTAATCCTTCTTAATCGAAATATAATTCTTCTTAGTAATTGTCGAGATAATATATACTAATTTAAATAAGCTTACTGCCAATTAAATATTTTTTGACATAAACACTTTTATGCCCACTATTAAAATGTGGCTTAACTATGTATTATACAAGTGTAGCAATATCCGGCAAATGTCCCTTCTTCTCTTGTGACTGCATTTTTATGAAATTTAGAAATCGCGAATTTTATGTAATTTGGAAGCCTACTTATATTTTCTGGAAGCGTAAAACGGTCATTTTTCTATTGGGCGGCATAAAATAAATTTTGTTATCAATGATGTATGATATTTAAAAATCGAGTTTTATTGTAGTTACATCAATTTAAATTATTTTTAAATCTTGAACAAATAGAAAACGGTGGCCTCCACGTAACTGAATGAATACCACTCCTAGTATTTGCATACTAGTGGCGGGTTGCGGTGACGGCAGCAATCAGGGTCGACTGTTTGCAATTGGATTCACAATTATTATGGAAGAACAGACACAGGCTAATTATGCAATATAATTTTCCAATAGGTGAAAATCTTTTATCTGCAAAGAAGATGAATCACACGTGGGAAGTCGGGTTTTTAAATTGTGTAATTCAGCCTTCAAATCCGTATATTTATTTATACAAATATATGATTCCGTAATTTGTATTAATTAATCATAATTTTAATTATATAAATCACAAACTTATTGAGTCAATTCATGTGATATAAGAGACTAAACTACAGCACATTAAAAAATGTCTATAATAGCTTATGTATACTAAACGTTTACAATTTTATCAGTTCCTTAAATACTGTCAATGTCACACCGTGACCCTGCGAGTCGTAGGAGGCGACGAAAAGGGAAGTCTCAAATTTGAGACAGTAATATATGGTCTCGTTTACCAAGGGGCTCAGAGCCGAGAAAGACTGCGCTGGCAAGGGTCAGCAGCATATACAAAAGACAGACCCGTCCTCTCGTCAGAGAGGGCGCCCCACAAAAAGAAGACAGTAACTTTCAAACAGTAATATATATCTGATCATGAGACCCAGGAGGGTACTCGACACCAAGACTGACTGACTGACTGGCCGTCAGTCGCAATGTGACTTTCACTATTCGATTACAGGCACGCAAATTCGAATGAAAGGTCTCAGAATTTAGATTGCTCACGTTTAATAGCAATAACAATGAAAATTTATTGTTCCGGGATAACAAAGAAAATGTGGACATTTTAATTAAACGAGAGGTAACATTAATCCATTATTATTATTATTATTATTATTATTATTATAAATTCCGGAATATTTCTTTAATAAATTAAGTTAGGATAACGAAATTTTATGATAAGGGACTGTAATATGAATATTATGAGAGTGACATACCTGAATGTTTCACGTATGACGGGCACAGACGGTATATAATTACTATCTTACTATCGGTAGCCATATCAGAAAACTTGGAGCGACCTAATTTAATATTTTGGTCTCATTTAATAATTTCTTATTTACTATACGTTACTATATGTAAGATGATTACAGAGTTAGAAAATCTACCTTTCTTATTGTCACTTCCCGCTCAGCACAAATATACAGTTTCACTGTAACATTTCATGTCGCCTTGCGGTTAGAAACAACAGCATAAGCCTCTTCTTCAATCACGAATTGGATTTTTTTGAGATTCACAATTCATTCGAGAAAAACTGAATCCTTTAGACATATGGCAGGACTCCACGGACATTAAAACGAGTTAACACAATGAATCTCCTGCAAAGAACAACACAACAGAGGAAAACACCGTCATACTGCGTGCCTCAACGGGTTATGAACCCGCAATCCCGATATATATATAATATATAAGGCCGTTCAATATTCCGAACTACTTTCGGCGATTCAAAGTTACGGAAAATATTCTGAATATACTTGATGATTCAAGAAGAACACAAAAGACCAGTCGCTGAAAATGCTAATGCTTATTGACGTACTTCTGTGAAACTGTAATATGACAATAGGTTTAGTGATTTAAGGGAGCATGGAACTTCACCATTATTAAGCCAATTGCTCCAAATTTCCGTTGATGTAGCTCTATACGTTTTCAAGGAGGAAAAAAGAACAAACAAAGAAAAGTGAAACGCAAAGGATCATGGGAAAAGCCGTATCCTTGCCCGGCCAGTAGTCTGAAAGCTATCAACATGGTCGCGTGTAGACGCACACATGAACACACATACTTGTAACCTAGATCCAGGCAGGTCCTGCCTCCACTACGGTCAGTAGAGCGTTCCAGAATTGTTACACACACCGACACTTCGCGTGGGGATTCACAGCACCGGGCAACTTCTTCTTTCTCCAAGGATGTGCACAAACACCACCGTAACCTAGCTAGCATTGTACTCAACAACTTTTGCTGGGGAAGAACTTTTAGTGAAAACCAAGGCAGAAAGCATCAGGGGTCTGCGCGGAGAACACCAAGCAAACCAGCGTATACAAGAGCCTCTCATCCGGACACCAACCAATAAATATTAAACGGGAACAAACAAATGGTCTTTTCTTTCCTGTCTCACTCTCTCTCCTTATTAGTTGTCAGTTTGTTTCTATTTATCTTTCCTTCTCCGTCCTTTTCTCCGCCTTCATCACACAATCCACCTGTCCACCCCGCTCTCAACTGCATACATACAGAACAGTATGTGAGTTACAATCCCTAACCCAACAAACACACATCACTAAGAGTCCTTGCTTGACATCCAGTCATTCATCTTCGTCTGCTCGAGCCAGCCCGCCTGCTTGCCTGTCCGCCGTCCGATTCTGTATCATTTATTTCGGTCCCCGTTGCATCTGCTTTCTTTATTCTTTTCTGTCTTCCCTTCATCTTCTTTCCTCTCTTTAATTCTCACAGTAATTATATTCTTTTATATATTTTATGTAGGCCTGCATGTATATTATATATGTATTCGTTGCAATAGATTTATACATTGAAGAAAACAATAATGAAGTTATTCAAACTAGTCATCCAGTAGCCACAAGCAGGCGAAAGATAAGCACGAAATCAAAAGGATTTGTAGAAAAAGAAAATAGTAAAAATCATTAACGGAAACTGAGCCAAGGCTCGTAAATCTAATTGTCAAGAAAGACTGAGCACAGCTTGTTGCTGTTGCAAGCGGGGCAGGGAGGAACACCTCGCCGGCAGTCGACAGCCCAACTCCCGCCCGGTGGCTTCTTTCGCTTCCCCGCCTTACTCTTCTACCAAATTCAGCATAACCACTTATATCAGTTCCTGTATCTTCTTACAACCGCCCTCTGCCTTGACCCATACCGAAATCTCTTTTCCCTGTTTCATTTAAAAGTCGAATGCTTTAACAACAGACTGCATGTGGTCAAAAGATGAGTTTACCTGTGACAGAATATTTATTCTTGTGCTCAAGTGAATGGAATGAGAGAAGAGAGAGTTGGAGAAACCTGCCGAGGTGAAAAGAGTACTGAAATAGGATGGACACAATACCTCTACAGCAGAAACGGGAGACGGCTAACCGTTCAAGAAAAGGAAAGACAAGACGGGAGAAATAATCAGGACGACTTGGACCAATAAATAAAGCTCCTCTCCCTTACCCGCCTTCCCTCCGTTTCAAAATCTCTGACACCCTCAAAACCATCCCAAAAAAGATACAACACAGCATAAAAAAAAACAGCGGTAACAAAGAAGGTTATGTTGGGGGGAAGGGTGGAAACTCGGTTGCATAACTTTCGTTCTGTGGTCTGTTTCGGAATAAATCTGCAGGCTGCGTGAAGAGGAAGGGGGGATGCGAAAGAACCGTTTCAGCAGAACATGCATTTTCCCCTTTTCGGTGAGGAAAGCCAAACCATTTCTTTCAAGGTGAGATGCGTCAGTTTCCATGTAAATCTACAAAAATGGGCACTAAAATGTTGTACAACCCACATCCAAGTACATCCAGGAATTCGTATAAAACGAGCTCAGCTGAATTGTGGTACGATCAACGCCGGTGTCGACATCTATCTTCAGAAAGAAAGAGAGTTTGTCTCATGAGTTTCGCCACAAGTTCCACTAATAGGCTGACCCAGAACCGTGCTTAGGGAGAAGTAAAGATGTTCAGATCTCTCCAAAATACATCTGGCTATTGACAAAGAGCGAACTGACGGGAGATTGAAAGTGAAGGACAAGGATAATATGCAGGTAAACAAAAAACAAAACAAAACTCCGTTGCCTGTAGTCCTCAAGAGAACTATACCGACTGAGCGACCGCTGCTTGTCGGCGAAGTTAGTGCTAACTTTTGCGGATAGAGGGTGTCGCGTGGTCAGTGCAACGGATCTCCACGACCGTTAATCTCGGTTTTCTAGACCGTAGCCGCTATTTCCTTGAAATAGCTCCTCATTTATCCCCACGAGGTTTAGTGGACCCCGTTCCAGACGCACTACTTCTCAGAAAATCTGGTAGCCCCTAGAATCGACACCCGGGGCCTTTGGATCTGTAAACAGGAACTCTGACCACTAGAACAGAGAGGCGGCCAACAAACTAATTACTTGAATTAAAAGATAAAAATAATAATCTTATTTTCTTTCTTGATGGAATTCTATGGGCAAGAATTCGCAGCGCATAATTTTTCCTATCTACATGACAAACTCATTTTCACTGGTACAGCTCTTTTTCAAACAAGGCTACAGCAACCGAGTAATTTGCTGCAAGCAAGTTACGTCTTGTGCTGAGGAAACGCAATAGCCAAACGTTAGCTTAAGTTAAAGCTTAGATTTTAGGTTTTTTGTTTTCGATTTTTTTGGGATGTAGGCAGTCACGAATAGCCCGTGCAGCTGGGTCTAACGATCTGTCTCAACCAGATGTTGCCTGCCTGTGTAAGGCTACGTACATGCAAGAATGCGTTCACATATGAATGTTCTCGCTCTGAGTTCAGAATTGGAATATTCATTTTAAGGGAGCAATTTTCACTTTCGTAAGTTACTGTGCCTAACGGATGCAGTTTTATTCCTAGAAAATGTGGTAAACAGTTATGGCTGAGGCTAGTTGATGTAACGAGAGAGCCACAATAGGAATCTTCAGCTCCGTGAACCTCAAATATCATCATAATATTTCCGCCATTCTCCCATCTTCTGGAATTTCTGATGCCATTTACAATAGAGATGTGGAGTATGTTAAATATATGAAAGAGTAATTTCTATTTCACTGACTTTACACTACCCTTGGGCCCTGGCCTCTGATTTTTAGTTTCATGATCATTTTACAGACGGTAGGACTACTTGGACGAGTGATCAGCACGTCGCAAGGCCTGTACACAAACACAGAAAAACGCACACACACAAACTAAACATCCATGCCCTGAGTGGGATTCGAACCCACGATCCCGGCTTCCGAGCGAGCGAAGACAGTACATGCCTTAGACCGCTCGGCTACAGTGACCGGCATATGAAAGAGTAATATTAAACAAAAATTTGATTTATGACAAATTGAATTTCGGAGTAAATTCATTTTCTTATTCTTATTTCTCCTGTTTCAATCACCAAAAACTGATATCAATGAAGCTTATTTTTTAGGTTCACAATTGGTCAACTTCTGGAAAGTTTTTATTGTTCATTTCATAAGTACTGACAGTCCGATTAGTAAATTATATATTTTAGTCTAAAAACTATAACTTCTGCCTTTGTTTTATAAGAATTAAAAACATTTTGTCTTGTTTGGCGAAAAGAAAAAATTAAAAATGTTAACAAATCAATTCATTTTGGAGCTTAAGTAATTAAAGAACGGCGAACATTTAATCAAGAATAAATTATTGCTTTTATTCCCAATCAAGCCATGAAGGTTAGGAAGAGCTGGAAATGCAGTATGCATGAGGGCTGTCTCAAGAAATACGTCAATTTTAGAGTTACAGAGCAAATATCAGAATCGGTTTAATAAAAAATTTTCGCCATTTGAAATTTGATCTTAGCAAAATCATCTGGGACGACCACCAGCATCAAATCGAAATCGAAGTTCAAAGTTTATGGGACATTTTCATGTCTGTAATATCAAGGATAATGATAAAGATGGAGGCCGAAATTTCCTCCAAAATGTTGGATTTCGATTCTGAATTGGCTCGACTCCTTGTAGCATTCAAGTCCTACAAACACTGGGGCTTGTTTGCCAAATTTCATCACGTTAATTCGGGATAACCTGTAAGTCTTGAAATAGAAAAAAGTAATTCTAAACTATGTTCGCAACAAATTTTCTGCTTTGCAAAGCACATTTAACGGAGTGAGACCGTGGGTATGTACGGTGGCGCCACAGAGCGGCTTGGATTTCCCTCTGAATTTGAATCCCAATATCCATGAATATACAGGAAATAAAGCTATGTTGACATTGCTTCTAATTTCTGCATTTACCTATGTACTGGAGTCTTGAGAGAAAAAAGAAGGTAAAGTTTCCTTGTAACAGGCCTAGGAGCCCCATATGATTGTGAGACATCGACCCTCCGATTTTCTCTAGACAATCGGCTCACAGATGGCAGTGAGGTTGTCAGCCTTACGAGCCTGCCGCCCTTTACCCCCAAGAATATTCCTGATACTAAATTCTGTTAGAGGATGAGTCGACCCCAGGGCGATAGTGCGTGCAGCTGGAAGGATTAGGTAAACTGAAAAATCCACCTCATCGGGACTCGAACCCGCGACCTTCCGGCTTACAGCACAGTGCCTCAACCAACTACGCTACACATATCCCGATAAAATACTGATACTAGTTTCGCGGTTTGTGTAAAAAGGCTTTCAGCATCTCCGAGTATGAAACGACGAATAATAGGATAGGTGAATAACGAATTGAAAATCATGTAAAAGGAACTGATCATGGCATAAATAAACGAACTATCCGGGAATTGACCTGGAAGGACTGAGAAAGAACAAGAAAATATTCTTTCGGTGTATGCAGAGTACCAGTCGGGATTCGAACTGGATGTTTTCGCAGTATAATTCAGGGTCAAGTTGCTTCGTATAGTTCATAGGAGGGTAAGGCCGCGCCATAGCTCAAGAGGTTAATCGCTGGCTTCCCACAGCGACGGCCCGGGTTCAAATCCGGGTCTGGTCAAGTGGGATTTGTGGTGGTCAAAGTGATGCTAGGGTAGGTTTTCTCCGAATACTTCGGTTCCCCTACCAATCTTCATTCCATCAAATTCTCCATCATCGTAATCACCCGGGGCAGGTACAATAAGCCAATCAGTGGCCGCCATGCCGAGTGGACCCAGGTGGACTCCACCCCCACTAAGCGAATTTGAAAGAAGCTGTTGGGTAACTAACATTTTGGAGAAACATCTGTCTAGATAAGCTAATAGTTGCTCAATCAGTCATGAATTTCCCCACACTTTATGAGACCTGAAGGTTCGTTACCGTTATCACAAGAGTCAGTTGTGTGTATGGATGCTTTAATTAAAATAAATTAAAATGACTGGACTGGACTGGACTGGTTTTCAGGTAAGCTACTGCGCATAACATGAAGTTTCAGAGAATGCAAATGAAACGATTATACAAATAATTTTCTTTGAATTACACTTATTCTAGATGTACTGAGAACACAGTACGTGTAAAAGTTAGGCTGAAGTATAAGAGTTTCGCGCAGTTACAGAATATGGGAGCAAATGCAAAGTGGGGAATAGAAATAAGACTGGAGTGGGGGAGGTTATTCTACAAAATTATGGTAATTTTAAAGGCAGTTTTAAAACAATTTAGGGTAAAACCGTAGAGGCAGTGGGTAGATTCCTGGTCTTCAGTTTTTCATTCGTTACAAATGCAAATGAGATTCCTTGGTTAGGTTGGTAAGGTTTGGGAATTGCTGTTACACCAGGAAGACACCTTCGGCTTCTTCCCTTCCCCTTGCATGTTCCCCACTGGGGGACCACGTAACACTCACAAAAGGGGAGGAAGTTTTAACCGGTGAAACTTAAGTGAAATTAGGCGTAGTTCAAGACAACGTTATGCAGCCTACTTCAATTTTATAAGACTGAGGCTTTCAGAGGGAGGAGGCAGAGATGAGGTGCGGGAAATGAGACAACGGTACATACGAATGAGACACAGACAAGTGAGATGCGAAGGGTATTTCTGCCTTACATTAGGCAGGTTTTCTTTTTCTTTTTTTACTATTTTTCTCTGGATGCAAGAAGGAAATTAAAAGAGGAGCCAAAGATGTAAGACGCTGACAGTGGACGATAATAACCGAGTCATTCTTTGCTACATATTTTTCTTTTATTGCTAGTGGGGTGGGACTAAGTCCCTTGTACTGCGGCCACTTCTGGCCTATTGTACCAGCCCCAGATGATAGGTGAGGGTGATTGTGGAGCAATTGGTGAAATGAAGATTGGCAGGGGAAAACGAAGTACTCGGAGAAAACCTGCCCCAGCTCCACTTTGTCCACCACAAATCCCACTTGGCCAGACCCGGGATCGAACCCGGGCTGCCGCGGTGGGAAGCCAGCGACTAACCGCTTGAGCTATGGCGCGGCCCCTTGGTTACATATTAGTAAGCGTTCAAATTTTAAAAATTTTTAGTTATGATTGATGCCTGCTTATACTCATTACTTTCTTGGCTTAATCTTTAATCCTGAAGGTGGAAGCGGCATTTTCCTCCGAAACATCAGTTGACTTTCGACGGAATACACTGTAAAATATCCCAGAAGATAGAAATGTTCCTATCCACCGCTCTAAGAACCTCAAATTCTCTCCAGTATTAATTTGTGCTGTTTTTAATAGACACGCGCGTAAATAAATTTTAAGTTTCTCTAAAGTTTTTGCATTTGTCACAGAATAAGCCCTCATATAAAAGTCCATTATCATCCAATTAAAAAAAAAAGAATTGGAATGCGTCAACAAAGCTTAGTAAACTTCTTCGATGTAATATTTAACATAAATCAGTTCAGGAATTCCCTAGTTGTTACATCAGGACATAGAGACATAACAAAGCTAATAGACGCTCGTCTGCGGCTTTCCATTACGAAGGATCCACAAAATATTCCACTTAATTTCTGTTCTCGAAATAAGCGGTAAAACGGCGGGCTGCCGAGATAATTGAGTACGTAGTTCTTTTGTTTTGTTCCCTAATGTTTCGCTCTCTATAGTCAGGTGATCAGTAAAGACTCACAGCGTTACAGTAAGTTTCAATAGAAAATAATTTATCCAATTACATACAGTGCGTACAATCATCATCATCATCATCATCATCATCATCATCATCAGTAATCTGTCAGACGACAGGTCCACAGTCTCTTCCAAAACAATTCCTCCACTTGATGCCATCTAGAGATTTCTCCCTCAAATGACAGTATCCTCTTCTGTCCCCAAGGTCATCCAGCATCTTCTTACGTCTTCTTCCTCGTCTTCTGGTCACTTCTATCTGCCCCTCTATCTTTCCTTCAATAACTTCTTTTAGAAGGCAGTTTCTGCGTAAGATATGACCAATCCAATTAGTCTTCCGTTTTCTTATTTCGAGTAGGATATTCCTCTGCTCACTGACTCTAATTAACACTTCTTCATTTCTCACATAATCGGTCCAACTAATCTTCTCCATCCTTCTCCAACACCACATTTCGAAACTTTCCAGATGTTTCTGATCTACTGCCCTAAGTGTCCATGTTTCAACCCCATACAGTGCTATGCTCAAAATGTAGTATTTCACTAGTTTCTTCCTCAAATTTAAGTCCAATTTGCTGGTAAAAAGATTCTTCTTCTTGCTAAATGCAGCTTTCGCCATTGCGTACAATATACGCCGACTTTTCTCTCTTCGCTGTGCGTTCAATTCCTGTTACAATCCAACATTCATAAAATTTATTATCAGGAATTGTTCAGCATCAGCACGTGGTTGCTTAGTCTCAGTGTAGGTCGTTTGATCGAAAGATGACTGAAACAGCGTATAAATGTGGTTTCGTGTCTCGCCTCTTTTTTAATCATTGTATATTCCTCAATAAAAAAATTTCTTGTAATCGCTTAATGAAGAAAAACCGTTATTCTTAATATTTTCGACATGACGAGACACAAGTTTTCAATTCGATAACAGATAAAATACCCGTTTTAACTTTCTCATGAATATTTTCAATGTTTCAATTAATTAACAGCCCTTCATCTTTACAAAATATTAAACTTGTAATATTTTATTTCTAGGTCCTTTATGAATTTAGAGGAGTCCGATTCAAGGACCGAAATTAATGGCCGTGGGGAACCGTTGTGCTGACCACGTGACACCCTCTATCCACTAAATTTGGCACTAACTTCGCCGACAAGCGGCGGTTGCTCTGTCGGTATAGTTCGCTTGTGGATTATAGGCCACGGAGTTTGTTTTCTTGTTTCATATCTAAGGAACTCAGCGGAACAGATCTCTTCTTGAGAAACTAATAGGCCTAGCTGGTCAGCTATTTAAATTTCCCTTATTTTATGGAGCCTGAAATTTCATTGCGATGCTCACAAGAATCCCCTTCTGAACCATGTCCTGAGACAGATGCATAGGTGCGGAATCTAAGAGCAAATATTAGACAGGGGGCTACAACCCCTCTAAAATCTTAGTTAATTATGCACAAAAGTAATATGCTCATAATATATAACAAGCAACTAAGAAACTTTTTTCTTCTGGTATAAAATTTCTCTTACTAACCTATATCATTATTAGGAGTGAAATTGTATGAAATTAAAGAAAGTTATGTAGGCTTCAAGAACAAGGGAACGTAAGGACATGAAAGACGCTGTCAGTATCTAGCAAGAAGACAGCGTACCAGCTGATATTTAGGTAGACATCCAGCAATAACGATTGCAAATTCCGCCGAAGTTCGAACATTAGCCACCTTCTCATATTGGATTGCACCCTCACCCTCCTCAATCAGCCAATTCCACCCCCATTGCCCCTCTCCGCGCATTCGAACACTATTTATTTAAGACGCACGGCTGTGCACGGCTTAATTAACTATGTAGTAGGCCTGTAAGAACTTAGAATAACGAATAGAAAGACAAAGTTGTCTTTGTGCATAATTAAGCACCACACGTGACGTGTGACGTGCTAAGTTTGTTAATACACAGAATGGCAGGACGCATGACTTACTATTAGCAAACATCTGCCATCTCGTGGCGGGAAGTGGAAGAGTATCTTGCAGATCCAGCGGTTCAGCTGGTAAATGGATACTGCTAATAATATCAGGTTGCTGTACAGCTTCTGCAACGAATAGGAGTGGTGAAGCAAGCAGAGCGGCTGGAGACTTCTTCAAGCCAGATAACCTGATGATGTTATCAAGGATTTATTCAGTTCCTCTCGGCTAATGCAGGAAATTATGCCACTACGTTTGCACAGAAGTTCCTTCTTCATTCATGGACACTCTTGATACTCCTGAATAACAATGGCTGCATTATGTCTCAACCTTCAAGCGTGGTGGTACAGCGGTAACGTTCTAACCTTCTAATCTTTGTCCTGGTTCTTTTAGAATGCAACACTGGGGTTGTCGTGCTACTGAATGAAATATGGACCCTGGTTGTACGTTACAGATGATTAAATTAATTTTAAATTTAACAAGACTGATAATGAAGTTCCTGAAATTAAAGTAAGTTTACTCCTTCTAAATCATCTGTTCTGACGCCATGAAAAATATAGGCCTGCTTACATTTGAGTTGGCAGTTGATTACTACAGTTAGGATGGGTTTACTTATTAAATGGGGGGAAAAGAATCATCGCTGAAGCATCTATTTTAATGTGTAATGGACACAGTTCCAAAGTCCTTGTGATGTGCGGCAAATGAGAAACGTGAAGATAACCGTGGCGATGAATTGATCCGCATGGTTGGTGAATGAACAGTTCGAGGTTAATATTACCATAGTAATGTGCAGGGACTTCCCCTTTCAACAAATTTCTTTACATCAGTTCTGGAGCCTTAAAATCAGATCAGTTCTGTACGAATGTATATTGACCAAGAGAAAATATACCGTATATTATCTGATGTTCCCACACCTGTGGTTATGAGGAGTATTTTCTTCTGGTATACAAGGCTGCATAGTCCGTTGAAAGTCAACAGAAGTTTTGGAGGAACATTTTGCTTTCCACACACTTTCACGCTGGTATTTTGTTTGGTCTATTCGACTCTGAAGGTGGAGGGCATATGTTCCTCTGAAGTATTTGTTTACTTTCAACAGACTACACGGCGTTATATCCCAGAAGCCAGTACTCTTCAGAAAACATGACAGTTTTTCTTATATCTTTCCAGATAACAAACAATTAAATATTTAGCTGAGCGATATCAACGAAAACAAAATTTTCTTATGAACGAAAACCTCACCTCTATGTAATCCCGAGTTAAGATGTGTGGAGCTATACCTTCCCACGTATCTTGGCGAGAAGCTTGTTTAAGCACCTCTAGCTTACATGAAACCGGGAACGATTATTGGACAGTTCTTACATCGGCCAAGTGGATGCCTGCCATCCTGTGTATTTAGAAATGGGGTAGAGAGAAGTAAAGTGCTTTTATACCCTCCATATTGACGACATGGACGCAAAATTTAAGAGTACCTAGCCGAGATTATAAATCAAAATTAAAGGGAAGTTTAGACGCAAGCAGCCTTTGAAAGTCTAGGACATACGGAAAATCATAACAATAGGCAAAACTCCTAGTGCATGAATCAGTAACACAAATAATGTTGGTTTTGTGTATGCGTAGCAGACTTCGTAAATCTGACTGTGTATTTCACGGATCAAAATAATAAAATAGCACAACATTCTGTTGTTTTGCAAGTCGTTGCGTTTTGGATAACCATACGCCTCCATAAGCCTGCTTTTCGATATGCAGAATGGATGCATAAAGCAGCAGCAAAAATATATCCTACGAAAAGAATTGTGGCTTGGTGAACTATTGCAGCACAGGGTGAATGCAGGTGTCGTTTGCTATTTTCTAAAGAGAAGCTGCAAATTGCGCTTAAAGCGAGCCGACAACGAAGACGACAACAGCAACAAAAAAATTATCTTTGCAATAACGTCTCATGACCACCGCAACGATCATAACACAGAAGGAACTAAATTCACATTTCCGTCCAAAGATGGCAGCATCATCCAACTGACCGTCTGTACCATCTATTGATTTCATCCTGAATGAATTCAAAAGGTCGCGCAGGGTAACCAATAAACTGAAGCGGAACTTCTCTATTTAGGCCTGTGTATTATCATTCATAAATGCGAGAAGAAAATTATAGCCAATGATGCCAGGCAAGAATCCAGTGTGATAGACGTTCATCCGAAACGTCACAATGGACTACAAGGCGTCATATTCCAGAAGATAGGACTTTAGGTATTATTTAGTCACTGTGTGACTGAAGAAATGCTTGCAGTTTGGACGGATCATGAAGCTGTCCGCTCATTTCAACTATTTTAATCCCTTCTTCTCACCAACTGCAGTAAAGCGAATGGAGCCATACCTCCATTTTACCTCAAGTATTGTTGGCATAGGTGTTAAGGAAGTGCAGGATTCTCATCATGCCAAGATGCTTAATTCAGTATATTCATCCGAGCGTTGTATAACAATATTAAATGGGGCAAGAGGTTTTTCTCTACTCCACGCCGTCCAGGCTCTGTGGCTCACCCAGCCTACTATACAATGGGTACCGGGAGTACTTTACCTGGAGTTAAAGCGGCTGATGCGTGAAGCTGATTGCTCATCTCCATCTAATGCCGAGGTCAAGAATGGTGGAGCCATAATTCCATTCGCCCCTGTGTTCAGGGCATGGTGGATAATTAATTAAGCACCGAGACAAGTTTACCTTTTTTATGTTCGAAAGAAATTTAATAATTGGGAGAGAAATTCGTGGAGATGTTTGTAGCTCTGCAACACTGTTTTGAAAAAAAAAATTGATGCCCACCCCCCTCCGTGCAGTATGTAGCCTGTCGCTGTACCGACTGAGCTATCAATCCAGTTTAAAATGAACAAATACTGCATTATCTTTGATCAAAATTAATTCTGTTTTTGTTCTTGTAGTTTAATGGCACTCAGCATACGAGAGCTGTGTGATTTTTGAGTATTAATTATTTTATAAGTTTGAATAATTTTGGTGTTTCTACAAAATTTATAGGAGCTGCATAAGAAATTCCCGAGCGATCGATCCATCGATCATCACCCTAATCGATATGAAAATGTTTCATCAAAGATAGTAATAAAACAATAGAAGTAACGAGTGCTTGTTGCAGTAAATTTAAAATGGAACTCAGATCAGCACAAAAAATTATTGAACTGTTACAAGAAGAGATAAACACGACCAATAGTACCGTAATTAAAGACTCATGTTACTTCCACAGTTCGAACCCTAAAAAAACGGGAACTGGGTTGTTTTGTTCATGAATCTCGGCTGGAACATCTGGCTAATCTGACTTAGGTTTTTTCATGGTTTTTCACAGTACCACCAGGCAAATGTTGATTGGACTTACTATTCCTAATCAGGTGACAAGCACCAAGACTTTTGAATACATTATTTACTAATCATCAGCCATTTGATACTATATAGTTTCCGCTACGAAGTGTGTTGTGAAATCATGAAAGGAAATGTGGTGCAGGAGTAGTTTTGAATGTTATTAATAATCGGACACAGTTTTCAGCTCCAGAAGAGATACTGTCCAACATCAAGATTGAGCTCGATGACAGCGAACTGGAGCTACAGATATCCCTCAAGAAAGCATGGAGACTGAAGCTGCAGGAGGCTGTTACCGAATCAAAGAACAGTGTAGAAAAGGTACATCACGTCGGCAGTCAGTCCTTCTCACAAATGTTTGGCTGTAGTAGGGGTCATTTCTCTTGTTCAGTCAAGGCCATCTTCCCCTTACCTGCCTCTCTGCTTTTTCTCCCTGAGACAAGGGAGGAGCAGCCCTGTGGATAGGTGGTGGGAGGTGATGAAATTGTCCCTAGCTACAGAATCCTGTGCCATGTTTAGTTCCTACACAGTGTCTCCATATGTTCCAGTTATAAAATGTTGCACAGAACTTTGTAGTAAAGTTCGTTATGATGTCTCCTCCTTGGTTACTGTACAAAACCATTGTACCCTAGAGAAACTATATTGTAATTTAACCTGAGGGCTGTTAAATAGTTTCTCTCACAGTTTGTTGTGGTGGGCCTCAAACCAGTAACTCATATCTTCACATTTAAGTAATATCATTTTTTCTTACTGTGCTACAAACTGAAAGGTCATGGGTTCGATTCCCAGTTAGGTAATTGGAATTTTAGATTGACCGAATCCTTCCAATCACACTATGACTCTGGGGTCAACTCAGCCTCTAACAGAAATGAGTACCAGGAATATTCTTGGGGGGGTAAAGGGCAGCCGGCGTGTAAGGCTGACGACTTCATCATCATCTGTGAGGTTATTGTCTAGAAAGTATGGGAGTCTTGATGTCTCGCACCCCTGTGGGCCTCCACAGCCTGTTACAGGGAGAGCTCTACTTTTTTTGTACTATCATCCTTTCTTGTATTTTGGTTATTGAGACTGTTATGGCCTCCTGTCATATAGGCACCAGGGGCTGTTTCCCTGGGTGTGGGAGTGGCATGGAGCTGGCCACTCACCTCCATCTAGAGCATAACTAATTAAGCATAGGGACAACTTTACATTTATGGATACTACAAAACAGAATGATGTATAGCTACATAATTTAACTGTTTGTGATTTGTGATGTTTGTAGGTGGCAGAGTCAGTACTGGAGAGAAACGCAGAACGAAACACAGAAGGTGGTTCCATTGTGCTGAATGCTACAGCAGAATTCTGCCATACATTGGGTGACATCCCCACTTATGGTCTGGCTGGCAACAGGGATGAGAATGCTCAGGAACTGCTTGTGAGTGCAATTTAACCATCTGCAGATAAACGTACACTTGGCAAGGCACTTTGATTTAGCATGTGTCAAGACTGGATACAGTCCATTGCCCATCTACAGTTATTTACTGCAGCTGCAACAGAATTAGAATATACAATCTCTTTATTATATCCGTCACAACACAACTAATATCAATATCAGACCATTATCGGCCCTGCTACATGTTTCGGCTGTTGATAGCCGTCATCAGGCAAACACATGGTTTACACACATATACACACCACTGAACTGCGGCACTAAAATGAGATTGGANAAGTATTATCCGTACTGTTGTAAACAACAATTAACTACAGTTGAATTCCATGATAATGGCTATATAAATTAATGAACTGGAAACATCCAACAGAAATCCTAGAAATGAAAGCACTCATTATACAATAAGAATGTGATAGTTGAAATGGTAGAACCTTTTTCTTCTTCTTGACGAATGGTGTCTTCTGGAATAAAATGCTGTATAAAGTGGTAAAGTCCATAAGAATTTTGAAGGAATGTCAGTTGACTTACAGAGTGTTACTTCTCAGAAAATTGTGTTTTTCTTAATCTTCTTCGTAAGAATCTCAAATCCAGGCTTTTTTCCTATCCTATTTTTTTTTCTTCCTGTGCCATGTGCATGACACAAAGGTAGAAAAGATGCTACTAGGAATTACATGTGAAATTGAAGTAGTGATGAATAAATAGCTCAGAACATGACTAAATGAAAAACCAAGTTCTTGTAATTTTATTCATTGCAGAGTGAATTATGTTTTCTTAGGCTCATAATGTTAATCATCACAGTATTCTCACTGCAAACTCAGAATTAGTTTGGGAGGTGTACATTGCTTGGCAGAATGAGAGTATGTTTCTGTTAGAACTGTAACTTTAAAACATATTGTAATATTAAAAAGATATATTTTGGCAAAGACGTTTCAAGATGATCAGTATAGTCAGAAGAATTCTGTCTTCTAGGGTATCGTCCAAATTTCCAGGGTAACATGTTACCTGAATCTTCAGGGTCAAAGAATAAATGAAACAAGAAGCCAGCATGAAGCAGGTAGGAAGCTTGGCTTTGTTACCTGCCAGTGCTGGTTTCTTGCTTGTTTTATTCTTCAGGGGAGGTGACATGTGCCTTCAAAATGTCTGTTGACTTTCGACAGACTACACGGCATTATATCTCAAATGACAGAACTCTTCAAAACCACTGCTGACAAAAAATCCTACACAGTGTAGTGAGTACTTTAGATTGCAGTAATTTTTTATACAGTGGTTGGTGGGTCAGCAGTTCTATCTCAAGGTAATGAATTGGTAATTTTTGGGCTGCACATTTGCATCTTGCTAATCTCGTACAAAATTTACCTTACAGGACTTTGAGAGGGAAATGATTGAAAGGAAGAAATGTCAGGAAGAAGAAAGCAAACGTCGAGCTTGGAATGAAATTGAGATTGGTGAGTCATTAGCAGATTCTTTATGTAGAGCATAGGCCTATTCAAATTCAGAGACCCTGACACTCTTGTATTGGTTTTAATTGTACATTTATATTCTAAGGATTTCAGAAATGTTGTACCATATTTAATCGTATACTGCAGTTTTGTTAGGGGTTTTAATACAAACACATTAATCATTACTGATTAATATTAGTACTGTAGAGAGTCTTCGTATGTAATGAATGTCATTCATAGAGAATGCCGTCTTCTTGGATGTGGCGCTATGTAGATATTGTGTAAACGTATGTTTTGGAGGAGTTTATCGCATCCATCTTCGGGGTATAAAAATCTGCAAGCAAGGAACCAGCATGAGCAGGTGGCTGCAAACTGAGTCACCTAAGTTGTCCTGTAGCTGTCAAGTCTTCTCCGCAGCAGGTCTTAGGGAAGAGAGTTGTCATGGGCACAAGGATTGGCCACTTGCTTTGATTATGGAGTAGAGTAGGAAATTTTGAAGGGTAAAGAATATCGGAGCTTTGAATACTTTGTCATCTCTATAACTGGAGTGGAAGTCTCGTCTCATCTGTCGGGATTGACCCACTTGAGTATTAGGGAGGTGTACACAATTGTCAAGACAGGATGAAGTAAGCAAGCAAGACTAATCAAGGAATTAATAGACAGCATTGCTTTATTTTTTCAGAGATGATGAAAAGTTTGGGCATCACAAGCGCTACAGTGGTCCAACTTTAGACTCTGAAGAGGATGAGGAAGAGGAGGAGGAGGAGGAGGAGGAGTGTTTAGTGGAAAAAAGTTCCCACAGTAATTGCCATATTAAGAAGAAAAATTCCAAGGAGGAAGCAGCTTTTCAGTGGAAACAGGCACGATTATGGGACCATCGTGTTTATCATCCATGTGTGCCATCCTCACCATAATGTGTGAACCAGCTGATGGATTTATGTGAAACTCTGTATTGTCATCATGACACTCCCCATGTTCTTTCAGTTGTCTACCAGCAGCCATATTAACATGGCAACTGAGCTCGGAGCAACACTAGAGCCACTTAAAGTAGGTCCTTAAGAAAAAGGTCCTGGGGTAAGCTGTTATACCCATTCAGAATGTTCTGAGTTCAATCCTCACTCGCATCTGTGTACAGATTTTTCTGCTCATAGATGATGCCTTCACATCTACCAGAGTTAAAGCTTTGGGAATACAAAGGATACTCCCCCCCATGTTAAATTGTAGTGGTGAGATTTTTGTCTTCCACCTCAGATGCTTTAAGTAGAACATTTTGTTATATATGTGTTGTTTTGACTTCCTTTTGTCCCATTCTGTATGTAACAGTTTCTAAGTAGCCAACATATTGTGACATTTGAGTGTGTAAATACTTTGTACTTGATACAGTTTGTTGTGTAGGCATAGAATGTGGCAGAGCGGTTCATTTTACAGATCGGTTGCATGAATTAAGAAGAAACATGCCTCAACATTATTACTGTCCCATTTTACTTTTATTAAAATATTTTGCGTTAATCATTTCAATCCCTATGAATTTAATGTGCTGTAGCATGCCCATTTTTGGTTGTTGGCTGTATGAGTAAGTTGTGTTGGAAAACAGAATGTTACATATTTTTATTATTTCACAAAATAAAAGATTGAACTAAATATGGCTCATACCCGTATTTTCTGGCTGGAACTTCATGGTGAAAGGATGATACGTGTTACTTGGAAACATTGTCACATTCTGTAAAATCCTAAAATACAGTGACTTTAATGTTGTCTCTCTTTCTAATTTCAGGTACCTGTCTCATAAATTTTATGGAAAGGGGCCTGGCAGAAATAAAGCAGAGAAACGAATGAAGATTTAATGAACAGGAAGGAGTGCATATCGGTCCAGACCTTGTCATGAGCTGTTATTTGTAACTAGTACTATATTGTAGCACCCTGCTGCACTTCATTTAGTAGCAGATGGTTTCACAGTCTCACGTGTAGCACGTCCCTCTATATAACTTGCTAAATGTTATTTACTATGTGTGTCGGACTATAGGGTCATCATTAGGTGTTTTAAAGTTATGAATTATAAACGAGGAAACTGCTGTGCTTCCATATTGTGGTTGTTGGTAGTTACTGTGTGATCCCTTCTATGTGCATGTATATATGAAGTGGCAGGTTGTTATGCTTGTTGTGTTATGCTGTGTAACACAGCAGGCAGAGCAACCCGCTATTTTGTATATACATGTGCATAAAAGGGACTACACGGTAACTATTGTGCTTCTATATTGTGGTTGTTAGTAGTTACTGTGCGATCCCTTGAAGTGGCGAGTTGTTCTGCCTGTTGTGTCATGCTGTGTAACATTGCAGGCAGAGTAACCCGCCGCTTTGTATATACATGTGCATTGAAGGGACCACACAGTAACGACCAACAACCACAATATGGAAGCACAGCAGTTTCTTCATTTATAATTCATAATTTTAAAACACCACCTTTTGTCTTCTCATCTTTTGTCCAAAACCTTAAAAATTAGAATATACAAAACTAAAATTTTGCCTGTGGTTCTGTATGGGTGTGAAACTTGGTCTCTGACATTAAGGGAGGAAAATAGACTGAGGGTGTTTGAGAACAGGGTGTTAAGGAGAATATTTGGACCAAAGAGAGATGAAGTCACAGGAGGTCGGAGAAAACTGCATAATGAGGAGCTTCATAACTTGTACTCTTCTCCAAGTATAATTAGAATGATCGAGTCAAGAGAATGAGGTGGGCAGGTCATGTAGCACAAATGGGGGAGACGAATGCATATAGGATATTGGTGGGAAAGCCAGAAGGAAAGAGACCACAGGGAAGACCAAGGCGTAGGTGGGTGGACAATATTAGAATGGATCTTAGAGAGATAGGATGGGATGGTATGGATTGGATAGATATGGCTCAGGATAGGTACCAGTGGAGGGCTCTTGTGAACAAGTTTATGAACCTTCTAGAGAGATAAAATGCTGGGAAATTCTTGAGTAGCTGCAGAATTGGCGGCTCCTCAAGAAGGGCTAAGCTCCATGAGTAAGTAAGTAAGTAAGTAAGTAAATTTTAAAATGCCTGATGATGACCTTATAGTTTGAAACATATAATCAATAACTTTCAGAAGGTTTTATAGAAAGACGTGCTGCAAGCGAGACTGTGAAACAATTTGATACTATTTGTAAATGGTGCTCCATAAGGAAGTAAATTGTAGTTGTCATTACATGTCCATGATTCCATATAGCTGATAGATATCCATCCACACTTTTCGTGCATTCATTTTCTGCTGACTACAAACATACACAGTAGTTTCAGTCCTGGGACAGAAGCGAATACTGCAACTTTGTGGCAAGTCAAAGGGAGCCTGCTCATAAAACACGGCATGTATGTTCAATTGTCATTAGGCTAGTAGACATAGACACAGACCATGGGTTGGAAATTGGGAGAAATTGATGACTTCAAGCAGCAGACTTAACTTAAAATTTGTCCAGCTGTTAGGAATCAGTGACAGGTGCTGCAAACAATTTAGCATGTTTAGCGGCAAACAGACTGTGCCCCATCTGAGGTGTCAGGCTCAATGAGATTAATTTTCATTTTGACATATATTTTTTATTTTGTTTCAAGTTGATGAAACAGATGAGCTCAACAGACACACACTTGGAATGCTTAGCATCTTGCAGCAGCAACAGAAAGAAACAGTCTCCATTTTTGGTCCTTAATGACAGTAAACAAATATGAGTATGCTTTTGTCTGCCACTGATTCAGTTCGTTCGAAAGAACAGCCAGTTGTAACTAAGGCAAAGTAATTCTGTTCATTACCTGACAGATTTAGACATGAGAACACAGATTACTAGATGAAACCGGTCAACTCAGTTCAAAATTTGTCTTATCTTGACATTACAAATAACAGTAATTCATAGCTTTAACTTAAAGGCTAAGTAAATGGGCCGCCATATAGTAATGTTGATAATGTCATTTAGTGATTATACTGCTGCAAAGTAAAAATTTGTTTTTCACTGAACATGTCAATTGTCTTGTTATAATTTCTCAACTGTAGACCATAAAGTGTCATTTTAATGATAGAGTGATGAATAAGACTTTGCTTCTTGGTATGCTTAAGTTTTACTAAAAATTTCTGTTTTTGATGAAGAATATGAAATTTAATTTTCAAAAAGAAAACCAGCTGTGAGGTTTTTGTGAAATCTGCTAGTTTAACATGAGCATTACTACATTTTCTTTGTTTCTTTCTTTTTCAGGGCAACCATCTCGAAAACAAAACTGCAAATTCTTCGTGAAATATGCTGGCACCAACTCTGAAATTTAGTGTGGACTTACATTTTTATTGTAGGTTACTGTCTGAAATATTATCTCTATTTTTAAGTAAGACACAGCTTGCAGCTGCTGATAGTGCCTGTATGTACTGGAAGGAAGGCCACAGAGTTCATATCATATTCAAATGAGTATAGTGGTTCTCCTGTGCCAGCTGTTGGCACCTGTAAGCTGAAAAGTACAATTTCTAGTGAGTAGTTGCTTGCTTATAGGACTTGAGCCAGATGAACAGCCTCTGAACTAAATTGGACATGAAGTAATTATATTTGGCCTTTCTTGATTGCAATAGCAATATTATATCCTTCCAAAAGACGAAATAAACCCTTGTTCAGTGATAGGCCAGTATGAAAAGCTGTAAAATTATACAAGCAACAGAATCAGACGTACACTCTACTGCAAATCATTGTAAAGCACCACTGATATGTGATTGAAACATTTGTAATGGGTTATAAAAGTAACTTGGTTCATCCTGGCCCATCACACTCGCAACTGTATATAAGCTTTGTAATCACTGTCCAGTCTGATTGATAAAAGTTGTTTCTAATTTTCATCCTTTACATGTTTTGGTCAAAACGACCATCTTCAGAAGGATATTATCAACACACATGGAAGCTACTGTTACCATGTCATAGATATAAATTTTGTGTCTCTTAACTAATATTAAGATGTATATTGATTTGTTAAAACATCTAACAATTATTACAATTAGTCTGTTTACAAAATAATGTTCAGTATTTGTTTTAATATAGAACCAAGTTGGTTGATGTTACACTTCTGTAATAATTTTAGATGTTTTAACAACTCAATGTACATCTTACTATTAGTTAAAAAAACATAACTTTTATATCTATGACATGGTAACAGTAGTTTCCATATGTGTTGATAATATCCTTCTGAGACATGTAAAGGATGAAATATTAAAAACAACTTTTATCAGAAACAGTGGACAATGGTTAAAAATCTTATATAAAAAAGTAAAGCTATCCCTGTAAGAGGCCATGAAGGCCCATAGGGTTGTGAAACATTGATGGTCCCACATTATGTAGACAGTCGGCTCAAAGATGGCTGTAAGGTTGTCAGCCTTACATGCTGGCTGCGTTTTATTCCCCAGGAATATTATTTAATTAATTCTTGGTACTCATTTCTGTTAGAGGCTGAGGATTAGGCCAATAATAATATCAGGTCATGAAACTGTGTAAAACTGATCTTAAGGCANTACAATAGTTTCACGTGGTGTAGTATTTAAATGTATATCACCTTTAGGAAAAATAATATAAATATGTTTTCATTTCATGATATGTTTGTATGCACTCAGATTTCACTGTAAACTTGAGGTGGCCACGTGCAGTTGGAGCCCAGGCAGGGCCACTGAAGCGTCAGGCTGATAATTTCAAATGGTTGCAGTGGTAGACTTGCCATTTCTTATTAATTTGTACATATTTGCTAACAGACTCACTACTGCGATGCAGACTTGATCAAACAATGCTCTGAGAAATAATTTCATTATGTAAAATAATTCATCTGAACTGATCACAGTTCAGTTTAATCAATACAACACAATTACTATATTGTTGTAGTGTGCCAATATTTGTTGTTCATAAATGGAAGTACAGTCATCTTAAAACACCAGTGTTACGTATGAGATATAAGATATTCAGGGCAGTGATCATGAGGAATTTGGAAGTGATGCTGAGTAGGTGGGTAGGAGGCTGCCTACATTTTGGAGGAACGTACCATCACCTTCATAAGTGTAGACTTCTGCTACATACATTCTATCACATCCTGACTTTTGAGCAGTATTATTGAGTCAAACATCTTTATTACAACTATCACAACACAACTAATATCAAGATCAGTGCCTAGATTTGGCTCTGCTACATGTTTCGGCAATTAATAGCCATCATAAGGCAAATACATGGTTAACGTATATACACCAATGAACCGCAGTACTAGTAAAACTGGATACAATATTATTAATTATATAAAATGCTTGACATAAAAGTACAATAAATTAGATTATATAAAACAAAAGTTATAGTATAAAACAAGAATAAAATTCTTCTATTGATGTTTTACATCATCGAGTCAGTCGTTGGTTTTTGTAATTTTTTTTGTAATAAGGAAGTTTTATATTATAACAAAACAGGATGCATGAAATGAAAATTAGAAAAATATTATTGAGGTTAAGTCTTCTGAAATATAATGCTCCAAAATTTGTTTTAACCAACACTGCGGACATATATACTTTCTCCATCTTCAGGATGGAAAATTGAAGCTGAAGGCAATGTGTTCCTCTGAAATGTCATTAAACCTATACCAGCCTACACAATATATCCTGTATCATCAGCCATATCAAATGGTTGTTTGTGGATGACCTGATTTCATATTGTGACTGCAAACACAACATGATGCTTCAATGAGTATTATTCATGAATGGGAACAGGTCAAACATCTGTACATACATAATCTAAATGTCTGATATCTGGAGTCATCCTAAAGCTGGAGGCACACATTCCACAAAAATGTTAGTATCCACCTATCAGACTGCAGCGTGGTGTGTTTCACCAGAACACTGGTATCCGCCTGCCAGACTACAACACAGTGTTATAGCACACAGCGTCCCCACCAAGGAACTTGATGATTATACAGCTTTCCAGTTTTGTCAGGAAAGTTACATCAAGGACTTGTAGCTCAGATGGGGGAACACAAATACATTTCATTTCATGCATCCTGTTGTGTTATTATAGAAAATTCTTTACTGGAGTCTGTCGTAACACAACAAGACAGTCAAGGTTAAAATTACCTAGCTACATGTTTCGTCTGTTTAAAGCCATCATCAGGCAAAGTACATGATTACTAATAGTGTGTGAATATAGTAATCATATGTTTTGCCTGATGATGGCTTTAAAGAGCCAAAACATGTAGCTAGGTAATTTTAACCTTGACTGTTATGTTGTTGTGTTGTGACGGACTCTAATAAAGAATTGAACACAAATATGTACAATATTTTTGTTGGAAGATGCTGGAAAGCATCCACTTGGGAAATCAAAAGTGGTGGAAGAAAGAAGTTAAACCAGATCTTGACAAAACTGGGTATAAGACTGTGGATCATGATGTGTCCACTGGTGGGCTCTGGTGTTAGCAGCTTTCATCCTGGAAGGGTATGCTGAAAAGTATTGCCTCCATAAGATAGTGGCGAAAATGTGGTTCTGTCATGCCACACTTACAGAAGTACGGGTACTCCTTGGTATATGCAAGTTCGAAACATGTTGTGTCATTTTAATGCATTCATTTAATTTAGACCTATCAACACTTGCTGGCCAAACGAGAGAGGTCGGAAGAAGGGAGGATTAGGATGCTGTGCAGGCATGGAGGAGGAATGCAAAGGGAGAAGAGAAAGTATTTCCTACCTGATGTCATTTATGTCAATTCACCCCCTGTGACTCCTTT
>NW_019725415.1:329754-365499 GCF_002891405.2 Cryptotermes secundus | reverse complement strand
AGAGAACTCTTCAAGTACCAGCCAGGTTGGTACAAGGCCAAAGCTCTAGACTTGTATTTCGATGGTGCTCGGTTCTATTCTCGACTGGGACAGCAGATTTAGTGACTGAAGATTTTCGTAGTCTTCCTCAGTCGTTCATGAAAATTCCGGTACAGCACTTTCGATTATGCCATGATCACTTTCTCCAGTTCTTTTCCAGCTCAAAGTTAATCACTGAACAATTCAATGCTATACAGTCCAAGCTTCTGACAAAATCGTGAGATAGTTTACATACAGATGCAGTGGACATGCATATCTTCAATATTATGCAAGCATTTCATGCACTACATACGAGGAAGACATAAAAATAATTCGGAATGGTTAATCTTACTTGGCTACAGAAACACATCGTTAGAGACCCCATAAACCACACCAAGTTCATTGTTGCAAGAGCGACTGTTTCTCTCATTAGGCAACAGGAGAGAACTGCGATTAGATTTGACTCTTGAGAGACAGCGAGAGAAAGAGAGAGAGAGAGAACACGCCACGTTCATTTCGCCACTCACTATAAACTCTCCAGCACAAACCATTACTTTATGCTTTATTAGCAACACGCTTTTTTTTTTGTTCAGACAAGTACTTGCGCCATTGTTGCAGTGGGATTCTCGAAGTCGTCTCCCCACGGCAAGCCTTTGATGTTTGCCGCCTACCTACACCTCTATAATATGCAGGTGTTACACTGGGACCCCCAACAACATGGCCAATGCAAGATGATACACCAAGAAAGACTTGAGAATACTAGAAAAATAATAAATATCAACAAAATAGTCAGGGCGACAACAACAGCAAAGCCATCATTACTAGTCTGTTTATTGTATTACAAATGTGGGGTATGAATTAGAAGTTATAAACTAAGAATCGTACACACAATATCATGACAAATGTCTGAACACAGTGAATGGGATTTATATTCGTTTTGCGTGTTAGTAACACCAAGACACTCAACCATTATCAATTGTTCGATTCCATAAATGGGCAAAGGACATTTAGATACCAATTATAAATATCTTTGTTTAAGGATTATTAAAAATACGTAAGTAATGGTTAGACAGGAGGTTGGAGAAAACTGCATAATGAGGAGCTTTATAACTTGTACTCTTCTCCAAGTACAATTAGAATGATCAATACTTCTTTTGGCTTATTTTGGACTTCACCCATCGTCTGGTATATAAAAGACAAAAAACCACGATGTTTCGGAGATTGGATCTGTCTCCGTCTTCAGGTGGACAGGGAAGGATAAACCTACTCATTTGGGCCCCTTAGAAAGAGCTAGTCTCAATCACTAGTGATCCTTCCCTATCCGCCTGAAGACGGAGACACATCCAGTCTCCGAAACGTCGTGTTTTTTTTTTTTGTCTTTTATATACCAGACGATGGGTGAAGTCCAAAATAAGCCAAAAGAAGTACAGTATACACCATCGTCAGAATCCTTTCAAGTCTATCTAGAATGATCAAGTCAAGAAGGATGAGGTGGACAGGTCATATAGCACGAATGGGGAGACGAGGAATGCGTATAGGTTCTGGGGCCTACCCAACCTCATATCCAATGGGTATCGGGAGCTATTTCTCTGGCGGTAAAGCGGCCTGGGCCTGAAGCTGATCACTCATCTCCAACTAGTGCCGAGGTCAAAAAAATATGGTTCTATAAATCCACTTCCCTATATGCCTTCATGGAATAGTGCTTAATTATCTAAGCACGGGAACAGTTTTTTCTATGCGTTTTACTGTTTTTTTATTCGTATGTGTACGATTATGAACACAAATTAATATTTATATTGCAACACCAGAATTCTCTATAGTTCCAGAAAAATCTCTTGAAGTAGAGCTGTAGTTGTATGGCCTGAGGAGTGTGTTTGTGAGATAGAATGCTTTAGGGTTGAGGAGAATTATAATTATGAGACTGTCACACAAAACTTTTGAAGACGTTTTTGACTTTAAAAATCAAATACATATTCACACCTAACTGATATTCTGCAGGGCTTGTTTCTAGATCACTCATACTTTCCCTTCTGAAATACAAATTTTAGAGGGTTGGAAATCCTGCACATGACGCGTAAGAGGAATCGCAGAGCACTACAAACATACAACACCACATGGGTGCATACATGAGAGTATACTTGTATTTTTTAATTTTACTCATTGACGGAAATGTAGCAGTTTTCAAAAATAATATTGGAAGCATTTGTAATAAGTTTGAGGACACGCTGTAGAGTAGTTGATTGAGGGGCTATGCTACAAGCCGGAAGGTCGCGGATTCAAATCCCGATGAGGTCTTTGGATTCCTTCATTTGACCTAATCCTTGCAGCATCACTAGGCCCTGGGGTTTATTCAGCCTCTAACAGAAATTAGTACCAGGAATTAATTAAATAATTTTCCTGGGGAGTAAACCGTGGCCGGCACGTAAGGCTGACAACCATACCGCCATCTTTCAGCCGATTGTCTAGATAGTGTAGGACCCTCAACGTCTCACAACCCTATGGGACTTCACTGCCTGGTACAGGGATAGCTTTACTTTTTTTTTTTGTAATAAGTTTGCATACACTACATTTGCATTTTATACTGCTTATTTAAAACTTACCGTAAATTCTCGTGTGATATTATGTATTGAGGACCGCCTCTGTGGTCTAGTGGTCAGAGTTCCTGGCCACAGATCCAAAGGTCTCGGGTTCGATTCCCGGCGCTAGCAGATTTTCTAAGGATTAGTGGGTCTGGAATGGTGTCACTCAGCCTCTTGAGGATAACTGAGGACCTATTTCAAATAGCGGCTCCGATCTAGAAAACCGAGATAAAGTTACGTGGGGATCTGCTGAACTGATCACGCGACACCCTCTATCCGCAAAAATTGGCACTAACTTCGCCGACAAGCGGTGGTCGCTCGGTCGGTATAGTTCGCTTGAGGACTACAGGCAAAGGAGTTTGTTTTTTGTTTATTTAACTATCGTATTCCTGAACGTAATCACCGACAGCACAAAAAATATGTTGAAATTTATGCCGGGACACAGTTTGCCCATCACTATTCTAGTGTTATATATCCGGTCCGCACGAAGACTGGTTTGCTGCTGCTCTGTTATTTGTTAATGTTTCTCAGCGTAGTCACGGCTTGCAGAACTCAAAGGGGGTGGTCCGCTTCACGGCCAGGTAGAGCTACTTGATTGATTGTCACGTTGTCAGTCACTGGCTGTCTGTCGCTTGATTGCACCGCCTGGCAAATGTGACGACCACGAAGATGGACTACGTTTTCAGAAGTAGCATCGCTTTAAACGCTGAACAATACTTAGCAATTGACAGGCCCTGTTCTCCATGCTGCATCCTACACTGACGCTGTGCCCCTTACGAAGACGAGGATAGGGAAGGAACAACAGAGCAGATCTCTGCTTGATGCTTGCTTCTTTCTGCTTGTTTGTTTCAGCTTGCTTTCTAACCCTGACATCTGAGGCGATACGTTCATCCAAAATGTCAGTGAACTGCTACTGAACTACACGGCGTCACATCCTACAAGAAGCGATTTTTCATAATCAATGCGTAATTAATTTAAATGCATGAACTATACACATTCTAAATTATTGTCATGGTTTCTGTTTATAGGCCACAGAAACTCCGACGATAATTTAGAATCAATCTGTATATAACATTCCTACCAAATAATAAATATCTGGGCATAGAAGAAACATGTGAATGTTATGAATCATCTCTCTCTCAAGCATGAGGTTTATCATTGTCACTACATAATTTCGTGTTACCATAGCAACGAATTATTAAACGCTTAACATATTTCATGAACGTTAAGTTACGCACTAGGAAACGAACAAGCAAGCAGTTTTTATGCCAGAGTAGGTGCAGTGCCTATTCTGTGAGTAGTGATAATATTTGTATATGGATATGTGAAGCGTAGTGCATTATATGTATAATAGAGACAACTTATGATTTATTACTTGTGCGTGTTATTCGCGAGATGTAAGGTTAAAAGCCGGTTCCGATATATCATTTTGTAACATATACGAATGAAAATGAATACGGAAGAAAGCAAAGGAATGTAATATTATGAAAGTTTTTGTAAATAGTATTGATAAGCCTCGTTGAATTCTTAAGGGGGGGCTGTACTAATATTCTGAGCAATTCTAATTTTGTTTTTTGTACCACAAATTTGTTAGACGCCAGAATCTGAAAAAAAATTATGGTAGGAATTTGACTTAAATTCGCAGTCATGTGCGCAACCTCTTTATTCTTTTCCCAAGATATCAGATGCTAATCAATCTCCTTGTTTTCGGAAGATTATCGGCTACAATTTTTGATGAATTATTTATATTAACTAAGTCATTTCGAATTTTCTCTCGTTTTCTTCAGTCTGGTCCTTGGATCAGTTGGCTAAGGTTTGTTCATAATTTCTTACCCTTTTCTCCCCAAATCTTACTCTAAATGCCTTTCTAACATAGATACGTAACATAACTTGCTGCAAATCTCGGAAACAGTCTGTGCCGAGAAAAGTACTCCTCTGAGTCATGTGGCCAGTTGTCCCGGAAAATCTACAGGTAAAGGTAAAGTTGTCACTGTACTTAACTAATTCAGCACTAACCATGAAGGCGTATCGGGGAGTTAATTTATAGATCCACGTTTTCTTAAGCTCGGCATTAGCTGGAGGTGAGTGATCAGCTTCACGTGACGGCCGCTTTACCCTCGGAGAAAGAGCCCCCGGTACCCATTGGATAGGAAGTTGGGTGGAGCTCAGAGCAGTTCTGGATGACGTGGATATGAGAAATTTCCCTACAGGGACTCGAAATCTGACCCCTCTCTCGTCCAGACTACAGCCAGTTATTATACTGACTACGCTATACCGGCTTTAGAAAATGTACAGGCCTACATTAAAACCCCGTTTGCTTGCAACAGCATGACCACAAAATAAAAATGAAAACCTTTGGGATTTTGGCAGCAAATAAGGTTTCAAGTCTATCGAACTAGAACAAGCAAGCTGTACCGCTATGTTGGCTCGTTAAAAGAAACTTGATTACGCGTTAACGGGCTTTGGTACAACCCAAGTTCAACACCGAACAACGCTTTAAAAAGTGCTTCATGCATGGGTTTGGGTTTCAGTCACCGTGGGACACAATAGTGTGGCTGGATTGCTTCTTTTGTTGCTGCATGCTAAAAGACTGTCTAGAAGCGCTTAATAGAGTGCTCATGAACTGTATTCAATACACCGAGCCGGCAGTCAGCAGCGGTTTTGCAAAATCCTTATCAAAGCAGGTTAACCGTATTTAGGGGAGACCAGGAATTGATGTGTAAGAAGATCGAATTTTTAGGGGAGACTGGAAACGTGATATCTGGACCTATTTGCGTTGAGACTGAGATGCCATGTTTAGAGAGACCTAAAAACCGACGATTACGGTAGATAGATGTTTGTGAAGATCAGAGAGAGATGGTTAGGAAAGAGCAGAATTCGATTTGCAGGGAAAGTGGTAGCCGTTGTTTCGGGGAGATGGGAACCAGTATTTAGGGAAGATCGGAGGCATTTAGTTAGGGGAGAACGGGGTCTGTCATTTAGGGGGAACTGAAAAAGAATATTTAAGGAGAAAGAGGTCCTATATTTAAGGCGAACAATGCACGGTTTTTAATATCGGATTGAAATATGAGTCATATAGCTTAAGAGTGTTTGCTAATAAACCGGTAAATTCTAACTCTAAAACGAGGCACCACAACATGATTGTGAAGCTAAGAGCACGAGTACTATAGGACCTACGAGAGGCGCCGTATTGTTGGAACCATTTTTGAAATGGAAAAACTTACATCGTGTTACTTATAGACATGGACTCGCCTGCAAACTTCAAGAGTAATTTCTGTTCGCCGTGATGAATGCTGACAGAAGTGATTAAGTCACCAAGTCTACAACAACAGGCCGCCTCTGTGATCTTGTGGTCAGAGTTCCTGGCAACAGACTCAGAGATTTCGGGTTCGATTCCCGGCGCTACCAGATTTTCTGAGAAATAGTGGCTCTGGAACGGGGTCAACTCAGTCTCGTGAGGATAACTGAGGAGCTACTTGAATGGAAAAGTAGCGGCTCAAATATAGAAAACAGAGATTAACGTCCGTGGGGATTCGTTGCGCTGACCACGGGACACTCTCTATACATTAAAGTTGGCACTAACTTCGCCGACAAGTGGCGGTAGCTCGGTCGGTATAGTTCGCTTGTGGACTAAAGCCATGGAGTTTAGTTTAGTCTACAACAACAGAATCCAACCGATGAACACTGAAAATACGAAACCCGTCACTCTGCACGATCCAGAGTCAATTCCATCCACGTCTAAACAGAACAACTTATCTCTCGAATATTATTGCTTATTCCATTTTATATATTTCAACTGACCGTTTTCTAAGAGGTTCGAAACCATATTTCTGTATGTATTCCTCGTCTCCCTCATTCCAGCCACATGTGTAGCCCATCCTATCCTTATATTTCTTTACGGTACGTTAAGAGTACCAGACCCGGGTGACCTGTAAGTTAAAAATAACGAAGAGTTACTATAGGATTCTGACGATGGTGTATAACACTGGGGTCCAGTAATTGAGGCTAGCTCTTTCTATAAGACCCAACAGAATAGGTGCTTTTCCCTCACCTGAGGACGGAAATAGATCCAGTTTCCGAAACTTCGTGTTTTTCTTAGTTACGTATCTTAAAAACCAGGACGATGGATAAAGTCCGAAAACCCAATATCTCTCTGTATAAATAACGAAGTTCCTAATTGTGTAATATCCCACTTAATTTAATCCTCAGAAGCACGCCTATGTCTTAACATTACCGATACTTCAGGCTGAATAGGGGAAAAACACTGTGAGTATTTGAGTTTCTCCTAGAGAGATTTTCTCTTGCCACTCTATTACAGAGTGTTTACGGAAAAGCGAATATCTGTGTTTCATAGCCTACAGGTGACCTAATTTGTTTGAACAGTGAATTCTACTAAGCCTCGATGGGAAAGTCAGAGAGTAGGTCTGTTTAGAGAATTTTGGATTCGAATCCCCTTTGAGGACCAAAAAGTCTAGGGAAGGGTAACATTAGTGTGGATATTTTTGGGACATGATATAATAATGTGAGAAGAGTAGAATTAGCTTCGGACCGTATCGAAATCTTTGATATATGTGCAGATTTATCATTAGGTTTTGATATAACAGCATTAATTAGGGGCACGTGGTAACGTAGTTGGTTGAGGTACTATGCTACAAGTCGGAAGGTCGCGGCATTGAATCACGATGAGGTAGATTTTTCAATTTACCTAATCCTTCCAGCCGCATTATGACCCTAGGGCTCACTCAGCCTCTAACAGAAATCAGTACCAGGAATATTCTTGTGGGTTAAGGGCGGCCGGCGCGTAAGGCTGACAACCTTACCGCCATCTATGAGTCGATTGTCTAGAAAGTGTGGGAACCTCAATATCTCGCAACCTTATGGGCCTCCACGGCCTGTTACAGAGATACCCTTACTTAATTTTACTTTTATTAATTCATAAGATCGTTAATTAATTCACTAATTAAGTCAGTGATAATGAAAATGAGTGGTAATCATATTTCTCTGCATATTTTTTCCATAAGCAACAGAATCTGTAACCATTTCTCGACTGTAAGATTTGCGGAGGAATATATTCCTTCGAAGCGCCCTTCGATTTACAAACACTACGTGACGTTATATCTGAGAATATAGAAAAACTGAAATGGCTAAGAAATTTAATATTACTCGTACAATCATAAATTCAGTAATGTCATATGTATAAATTAGTCCATATGTTTACATTTTGTTAGAAGACACATTTCTAGAAGGGAGCCATAATTCTGAGAGAGAATTCCAAGAATGGTGGATCTTCTTCCCCACAAATCAAATGGCTTCCTAACGGCATACAACCATATCTCCTAAATGATACACAGTATACCTGCGTCTCTTCTTTCTCACTCCGAAGGAAGAGCAAGGGAGAAGGCGATGCCAGAAAGAACAAGTCTTGGAACTTGTAATTAATATGTTAAATCTAAATAGAGTTGGTATTTGAATGAGAAGCTTTGGCTGGGTGACGGTCCGTGACTGATTTACGATCCAGTAACAACACAGTGGGACAAACAGACTACTCTTACATAAGTATCAAGGCTTTCACGGCAATGGGTGCTCACATTCTCTTCTGTGGAGTTGTAAGTTGGTGTAGCTTTGCAGGCTGACACCATCGTTTAGAAGGAACAAGCTGAATCCATCTTCAGAACTCAACATATTTGATCTGAAGAAGGCGTGAGAATGTTCTTCCGAAACTTAGATATCCGCCTACGAGTTTAGACGGTATCAGAAATCAGAATCTTCGGACTGGTCTTGTGGAAGATCAGGTAAGCCCCTCACATTTCACTATAATCTTCTAGAGATAACATGAAGCTCAGTTCCATGAGGTTCGAGATGAAATTACTTACGTGCTACATTCCCACTCATCATGAGGACATATGAATGGGATGAAGAAACGACATGAAAACCTGTGCGATAGGTTAAATTCACAAAACGACAAAAATTGTAGTTAGGAATAAAACATAGAAATTTGCAAAAAAGTAACGTATACAGTGAGAAGACCCCTTCATAATCTCAGAGTCGCTAATCTCGTCTCAAAATACTCTGCCTTTTTTGGCACTCGAAGATTTATTACCATGCTCACAAGAGACCTCTACACGTACTGGGCATTACCCTGAACCAGCCACATCCTCTCACCATCTTCTTTAACCTTTACCGACTACGTTTTTATTATTATCACACTATATGTTTCGACCTCAAGAGGTCATCCTCAGGTGTACGAACACAGCTGTATAATTACACGCAATCACATTCGTTTTTCCACTTATTCTACTCTGTATCTTATTCAGGCTTACGCTCAATAGCATATCAAGTTCTTCTTATAAAACATAAGTTAAAATATAAGTTAACCTTTATTTATGTCTAGTTCTGCCAAGTGGACTACTCACGTCTAATTCTCAGGCTAAAATTTGCGTGCATTTCTCAACACTCCCAAGCCTAACCAACGTCCCTCATATTTAATCCTCCTTGATTTGATCACCCTAATAATAATTTATGAAGAGTACAAATGATGAAACTACTCATGATGTGATTTTCTTGAGACTCCTGTTAATAAGTGATAATAAAAGCTGTCTCCAATTGAACCGTGACACGGTAAATGTGAGTGGAGGCTTCCGTTGACTGGAACAGCGCACTTTCCGACACAATACACAACAGAATTTCTTCCCTTCTGTCACAAGCTGTGATGACAATAAATGTAACAAAAATCCTTGTTTCGCTTTCTTCTGTCAAAGAGTGTAACCAATCTATAGGCTGCCTTCTAGTATAAAGGACGTTAATAGACTTCTCTGACAATAGCCCGGCGGTAGATGTGAGGCTTGTCATCTGCTGCTGATGGGAAATGATTTTTCAATAAACGGACTCGACCGAACATTCGTCCTGGAGCATAAGCGATACAAAGGAATATTAGTTACTTTTTCGGCCTGTTTTGTGGAAACCTGTACGTAACTGTTGCAACAGTTGGTAGCACTTAACATATGATGGCTCTCACTCGGCCACAGAACACGCTTCTAACTATGCACCCTGCTGTTTTATATGGACCTGAAACTTGGTCTGTAGCCCTAAGGGAAGGCCACAGATGAGGGAGTTGGAGAAGAAAACGCTGGGGAGATTATGTCGACCTAAGAGAAAGAAAGTAATATGAAAGTGGGGAAAACATGAATAATTAGGAGTTTTACAATTTATACTCTTCAAAAGATGCCATTAGGGTGATCAAATCGAGGAGGAATAGATTGGCAAGACATGTAGCGTCAATGGACGTTCTCTGTGGTCTAGTGGGCAGTTCCGAGATCTAGAGGTCCGGTTTCGATTCCCGGCGCTATAAAATTTTCTGAAAAATAGTGGGACTGGAACGGGGCCCACTCAGCCTCGTGGGGATAACTGAGAAGCTACTTGAATGGAAAAGTAGCGGCTTCGGTTTAAGAAACCGAAATTAACAGCCGTGGTGATTCGTTGCGCTGACCACGCGACACCCTCTGTTGGCTAAAGTTGGCACTTACTTCACCGACAAGAGGCGGTCGCTCGGTCTGTATAGTTTGCTTGCGGACTAAAACCACGGAGTTTGCCGCGCCATAGCTCAAGCGGTTAGTCGCCGGTTTCCCACCGCGGCGGCCCGGGTTCGATACAGGGTCTGGTCAAACGGGATTTGTGGTGGACAAAGTGGCGCTGGAGCAGGTTTTCTCCGTGTACTTCGGTTTCCCCTGCCAATCTTTATTCCACCAATTGCTCCACAATCACCCTCACCTATCATCTGCGGCTGGTACAATAGGCCAGAAGTGGCCGCAGTACAAGGGACTTAGTCCCACCCCACTAGCAATAAAGAAAACAAGGAGTTTGTTTCGCTTTTTGTTTGTAGCGCCAATGGGCAGGGGAGATATGCATAAAAATTTTAGTCGAAAACCCTGAATGGCTGAAGTCTGATTGGACAACTGTGAGCAGAATGGAGGGCAGTACGAACACTGATCTGTGAAAAATAAGTTCTGATGGCGCGAGCTAGATTAAACTAAACATAATGCCCAATGGTGGGATGATACGAACACAATAATAAAATATTGTGTTTCTCAAAAATGTGGAATTTAATGACAAGCTAAACGATAATGGAGATAGTTTAAAGCAATATAATTATGGAGGACTGACGTCTCTTTAACTACAACCGCATCACCATCGCATTCCTTCCTCTATGTAATTTCTTCCTCTCCTAACTTTCAGCCTCTATGGTGAGGACATGTAAGGGAAGAGAAGGGGAGAGAAAATAAATATGGCTACTGTGTGAATAGTGCTGTTTTACTTGCTCCCACAGTAAGCATTGCCTTTGTAGTAAGTGTACTGATTGTTATGGCATAGGCGGAAGCTTAGCTTCAGCCATTTTCAGTATACAAGAGTATTCCAGGCAGACATATATACCATTATGGAATGCGCAGTTGAGAATAATAGAAACAGAAATATCTATATTCTATCAGATAGTGAACCTGCAATGAAAGCACATGACAATTACACTATAAACTCAAAACTGGTTTGGGACTGCCATCAGCCTCTCGTGCAACTAGCCAAACACAACAGTGGTCAGCTGATATGGGTGCTGGGTCATGAGGGTATTGTTGTAACGAAACTGCAGAGCAACTGGCAAAGTTGAGATCTGAATGTTTGCACCAGCTTGCGACATCTCAGCAGGAGCTGTCAAGCAAGCTGTCAGGGACTGGATAAACAGAGACCATAAACAAAAACTGAGAATCCTTAACAGGACTTAAACAGACAAAGGAACTCATACAATAATCCTCTGCCAGAATAACCAAAGAACTGCTAGAATGAAAACAGGAATCAGTTACGGTGAGTAACAGTACTACTTACAGAACACTGTCAACTAAAGGGGGATTTTTCAAAATGGAGTTGAGAGTCCTATTCGCGAAATTTACCTAGAAATAAATGTATCAGTCATATACATGCTATCAAAGTGCGAGGACATAACTTGTTTAAGATTTCATCACCTGGGCCATTATTTTTTGGAACCAGACGGCTGTCATGACCACCCCATAAGTAAAATCCTGTCTTTCATTCGAAGTGTAGGACTACTGATACGTTAAAATAGATAAGTAGACAGCATAGATTAGTGAAGGTCATGGGGCAAAGGTCAGAAGTTAGATTCACCCTTTACATATGTATGTATGTGTGTATATATGTATTTATGTATAAGTCTGCTGATTTTAAAATAATATAATTTTCGAACATCATTACTGAATTTGCAGAATTCGTTCCCTTCATTCAAAACAAATTTTAACCCTTCTGGTAACAATTTCCGTCTCTGCACTTCTGAAGGCAATTATTCTAATTGAATTTTCGGTGAATTTCCTCCCACAGCCAGTGATGGTGCAGTACTTTACTCTACTTAAGGGGAAGTGACTTTATGGTACAGAACAATAAGCGAAGAAAGTCCTCGTGCCTCATCTCCATCAGAAGAAACTGACCAAACATATTGGTCTACCGGCAAATTTCTAGACTTGTAACAGCACCAACAGTCCTGAATGAGTTTTATATTTTTGTGGTTTTCTTCAGTCCCTCCATGTGAACTTCGGGATGGTATCACTATTAAGCCATAACCGTTTCCTTCCAGATACTTTCCAATTCATCATCCAACACTTATCCCGTCACTGGATCAGAAACTGACAGCGTCCATATATCACAGCCACGTATAAAGAAGACAAAAGACAAGAGGCAGCAACTTGACGGTACTCGGGCCAGTTCAATCCATTTTACATATTCAAGATCCTCTGATACCTAATTTAAAGCTACTGGCCCCCATACCTTGATTTCTTCATGCAAAGTGACTTATGTTAAGCATCTCACATGAGAAACGGGAGTCCTAATAAGGAAGTTATGGTAATATTATGGCCGTGTGTCCGTCCATCCATTTGCTTAGTTCCTTGAACAATTTGACAAATCTGCATGAAACTTGGTCTGAATATCATGACATTGGTGATCATTTGTAGTTTCAATTTTTTATGTTGATCAATACCATCATCAGACTCTACGAAATTCTGAGATGGGAACGACACTCATATCACTAAATACAGTGTCCTGAATATTATATTAAAATAGATCTCTAAAATATATTCAATTTCTGTTGAATGTAAAATAACATGGCGACATAATGATTATAAGTAATCAGTTTATAGTACGGGGTATGTGAAATTTTGTCAAAGTGGTAGATCGTATCTGTTACTGCAAATTTTACATTTCACCTTTTTCAAATATTTCGATGGCGCGCAGCTTCTGGGTGTGGCCCTATGCCTGCCTGAATCACCTGTGGTTCTGTGAGGTGGGCACTCTGTTACAAGGTACGAGTAGCGCTGAAATGAAACTGTTGAATTTGCTGCGGTATATATACGTAAATTGATGGTCACTCCTCAGAGAACGGACATGAAATACTTTGACAGAGCAGAGATCGAAGACATGATGACAGTGCTCCTTCATCAAATTAGGTTTAATCATTATTTAATAATTAATCTTGCGAGAGGATACTACGTATCCTGTACATTGAAAGTATCCTACAGGCTTGGTTATTCAATTGCTTCAGCTTACAAAACGTTAGTTGCTAACGGGGTCCTCCTTGAGAAATCAATGAATTTCCCCCGTTTATGGTACCCGAAAGTTAATTACCCTATTCAGGAAATGCATCCATTGATTTCTATCCTAAAGCACATGAACCCAGTTCACATCCTCACATTCTATTTCCTGAGAGCCCAGTTTAATTGTACAGTCCCATCAAACAAAATTATTTTTCAAGCTGTATAATTCTTTTAAGTTTCCTGGCTAAATGTTACCTATATCTCTCATCCCTCCCATGCGTTCTACATGACAGTTTATCTAATCACCGTTGATGTGATTGCAGTAATAATATTTCGTAAAGTGTGCTAAGCATGAAACTCCTCATTAGAGCCTATAAGCATATATTTTTCCTAATTCTCCTTTTACGATTGCTTCCTAGAGGAAAGAAAAGAATTATCTTAAGAACGTTGCTACGACACACTAATTTTGTTCTTCCTTTAGGGTGAGAACTGCTGTGTCTGGTATCGATATAAAGTAGGTCCATACATAAATTTCCTATTGTTTCAACAAATTAACATCAATGTGTTTAGGTAAGATGCTAAGGGATAGAAAAATTATTTATTTTTATTCAACTCATATATCCACAAGCTCAATATTTGGTTATCCTTTACTTACCTTCAACCTGCGGAAGTTGTAATTAAATCGCAGACTTGAATTAATTAGAAATTTTCAAGTAACGAAATTTTAAGGCGATTCAATGAAAAAAAATGAGAAATTTACGGAGTTCAATAAATCAGTAGAATAAAACGAAGTCCAAAAACTAGCCAAGTAATCGATTGATGTGAAATATTGCGTTCTAAGGTCCCTAAGATAGTAAATTATATTTGGAATAAGGAAAAATTGCCTGATCAGCGGAAGGAGCCTATTATTGTAGCAGTTCACAAGAGGGGTGATAAAGCTGACTAGTATTTATTGGGGGATATCACTGCTATCAACTTCATACAAAATATTGTCCAATATTCTTCTCTTAGAATTCTTATAATGTACCATTAGGAAGGTCCAGGAAAACTAGGCGAGACTGAAATTAAACGGGATACATCAGCTGTTGGTCTACAGTGATGATGTAGATCTTTTGGGAGACAATATATATACCATAAAGAAAAACACATAAACTCTAATCGACGCTAGTAAGGAGGTTGGTCTAGAAGTAAAAATAGAGAATATTAAGTATACGTTGCTGTCTCATCACCAAAGTACAGGGCGAAATCATAATGTAATAACAGATAAAATATATCTTTAAAATGTGACACAGTTCAGATATTTCGGAACGACTATAACAAATCAAAACCTGATTGAGGAGGAAATTATGAGAGACGGATTTCGCGTAATGCTCACTACCTTTCAGTCTATAATCTTTTGTCTTTTCGTCTGCTGTCTAAAAATATAAAAAGTAGAATATATAAAACTATAATTTTGCCTGTGGTTCTGTAAGGGTGTGAAACTTGGTCTTCGACTTTAAGAGAAGAACATAGACTGAGGGTGTTTGAGAACAGGGTATTGAGGAGAATATTTGGACCGAGGAGAGTTGAAGTGACAGGAGGTTGGAGAAAACTGCATAATGAGGAGCTTCATAACTTGTACTCTTCTCCAAGTATAATTAGAATGATCAAGTCAAGGAGGATGAGGTGGGCAGGTCATGTAGCATGAATGGGGCAGCCAAGGAATGCGTAAAGGATATAGGTGGGAAAGCCAGAAGGAAAGAGACCACTAGCAAACCATCACGTAGGTGGATGGACAATATTAAAATGGATATTAGTGAGATAGGATGGGATGGTATGGACTGGATTGATCTGGCTCAGGATAGGGACTAGTTGAGAACTCTTGTGAACACGGTAATGAACCTTCGGGAACCATAAAATTCTGGGAAATTCTTGAGTAGCTGCAGATTGGCGGCCGCTTAAGAAGAGCTCAGCTCAATGAGTGAATTAAAGGTTTAACTGCATGTAATTTTTAGAAAATATTTATTCGAAGCAGATTTTGTCAGACGTTGAACTGCGTACCCTCGTTCAAGCTCTTTAAAAGAGACGTGGTTATTCTGTCCGGTACGGCTTCCCTTGAATGCAAATCTACACGAGTTTATCCTGCGGGTATAACGAAATACAAATGACCCATTTTCAACCACATATAAAATTCGTGTCCTGCCCCTGTAGTTGCAGATTCTACACACTTATTGCTATTAAGAGCAGCATCGACAGGAAATGTGTGTAGAGATCCCTTACAGAAGACAAACTATCATGGCAGTATGAGCCCGCAATACTGCTGCACTAATAAAGCTATATTCATGCTTACGTCCCCTCTTCTTATTAGCTTCATTTTCAGTCAGAGTGTCCATTGTAAACGAGTTATTGCAAAAGTGAGGCAACTTCTGCCAGTCATGTCCTGAAAAACTAACTGGAGTTCTGTCCCCGTCATCACTCCTTCTTCCTTCCTTTCTTTCTTTCTTCCTAGCTCTCCGCCCCTAGGTTTGATGTATTGCTGCTAGTCAAAAATTATTAGGAAGAATAAGCTATCACTTAAAGCTCGGCAGCTCACGACTATAGTTCAACAGTATTCCAATGACCCCTGAGGTCTTTGTATAGGCTTACTGCAAGCCAAGCTGTGTATAAAAGTAGGTTTACGGCGTCAAACCCTTGCCACTGGAACGATAAGCTCTATATAATATACGCCATAGCATTTAAACATAAGGAAGATAATAGGCAAACTACGATATAAGAATTTTATAATGAAAAACAGATTACTGCCACAAATATTTAGAGGACCAGCAGTAGTGTGACATAGAGACCCATTGCTAAGCAACGACTCGGTAAAGACATTCTTGCTGGAGCCAACGCACCCAACAACAGGACGTCTGTTGCTAGACAACGGATCAGTAAACACGCATAAAAGAGTACGGGACAGTAGAGGGCGGCATTTTCTGTGGGGTCCGCCCCGAGGCTAAATAAAGAGAAGTTTCAAGGTAGCAGTTACTTGCTGTCATAAGTTGAGAGAGTTCACCTGAAGAAGAGTTCAATTGAATGAGATGTTGCCAAGAAATGGGTCGAGTTCTGGAGATGGTAGTCTAAGGTGACTGAGAATAAATGGCAAGAAAGGATTTAGACTGTGAAAAGAAGAATTCATGTGTCATTTGAAGTGACAGCGAGACTGGTAAATCCGCTGCCAGGATACGACTTGTGAAGACTGAGAACCCTAGTTCGTTTGTAGTGGCGAAATGTAAAGTGGTAAAGTGTGTGTATCGGCGATAGCTTTGGATTGCTTGTTGTCCCAAGCTGTGTGAATAAGGTGTCAGTAAATTCAGTCAGCCACTCCAGAACCCGTCTTATAAGTCATGAACCTCCCCTATACGTGACACTATATATGTATATATATCAAAATGGATTGAACGTAAGTTTCTAAACGACGTTCATGGTCCCTCCCTGGGAAAACTGGCTGCCCTTTCCGAAAATATCATGAAGGTTTTCATGGTCAAATGGGAACTGATGACTCTTGTGTACACGGTAATGAACATTCGTATTTCATAAAAGGAGATAAATTTCTTAGTTAGTTAAGCGATTGCAAGTTTTGCAAGAAGAAATTTCATCCGTTGAGGTACTTAGTTCATAATTATTTATATATTCGTGTTGAGTTACAGTCTACGGCAAACCTTTATTCTGTAATCTGTATAATTATTTCCATACTCTGGGGCCAAGATAAATTTTCCAGACAAACCCTGGTCGTACAGAGAGGGATACAATAAGTAGCTGTGCAGCTGTTTGAAGGCTCTCTCACGTTTCACCGCGCCTCTCCTTCAGACACCTTGAAAAACCGCCAATAAACAAGCGTACCAACCCCTGCCTCCAAACAGCCCCCTAAATCCGACACGCTCTCAAAGCGGACCACACAAGCGCAGTGAACAATAGGGGTAGACGGGAGTCGGCCGCGAACTTGACAGAGTCGGGGTCATTACACACGCATACATCTTGACTTGCCGACTTCAACAACATCGTGTTATTGTGTGACGAGCTTACATGTATAAGCACAATTCATAATAATTAGCTTCTCTACAGGGTGTAACATAAAAAACTTTCATGAAAAGTCTTCTTTTTTATTGTGACATTTAGGGGTCAATTAAAAACTCTTCGTATACATTTCTCTGGTAACTAGGCGATGTACAACATGCTCTGTTAATTACACATAATGAGCGGTTGCTGATCACTGTATGAACAGGTGGGAAGGGGAAGAAACCGTTCTGATGATCACCATAACATGAAGATTCCGTACTGTGTGAAGCAATTAATTCGCTTCAAGCGTGCGCAAGCCCTAGAAGGTATATTGCGTTCTGAACTTAGACTATAAGGAGAAACCTTAATTTGGGAAGGGGGCTACTATTAGTCCTGTATCTTATGCCACAAAATAATCCCATACAGCATAGGCTCAGTCCCTCAGCTTTTCAAGAGTTTCCACGCCTTTTATGCAACCCGAGGTTTCAAGGCTGTGACATGTCCGCTGAAAGCCCGAATAGTTTAATCAGAGGAAACGCCGTGATTAGATTATGGCATAATAATCGGTGAAGAAATCATGAAATAGCACATGTCATGAAACGTAATCAATGGAAATATAGTTGGGAACGGTGTTTTCTATGCGGTCCGAGCGGATGAAACAATAGAGCAATTATTGGAAGCGGTGTTTTCTGTTGGGTCCATCCTGAGGTTAAGTCGATAGTGGTGAGCCCGCAGTTAGCAGTTGGGAGACAGAGCCGTTGGAGGTCGTCGCAGAGGGTCGCTCTTGTCGGAGGCATGGTAGGTGGAGGAACCCCTAGTTTTTAAGTCGTTGCGTAGCAGCGGCGAATTTAGTTGTGAGACAGACGTCAGTCAGTGAGGACAGAAGCCGCTGAACACGGAGGTTGAGGAATCTCCTGCGTTAGAAGCCGTTAAAAGAGAAGCGGAGAAGACACAGCAGAGCGAGAAGACTTGGTGCTTGCTGTAGTGAACTGCAGAGTGTGTGCATTAGCAATAGTGCTATGGTTACTTCTAGTTATGATCTGTAAGTGTTCAATACATCCAATTACAAATCAAAGCCCCGTCTATAGTCACTCGATCTCGTGACAATACTGTTCCTTTTCTGAGCCAGTTGAATCCGTCCACGAAATAAAGCCTTACTTCTTTCTGACTTATTTTAATATTATTCTTCTATCAATATCAAAGTCTTAAAAAGACTCTTGTATCGGTATTTTGTGACTGAAAGGAATTATTCTTTTCTCACTTTTGCCATGCGCGTTTCAAGTCCCATCAGTTCCACGTCCTTGATTTCACCACTCAAACAATAATTGGTAAAGTGTTGGCCTATCAATTACGAAGCCCGTCACTGTGTAGTCGTCTCCATCCGCCTGATACATTCTCTTCGTTACGTCCAAATAATGCATGCAAGAGTGAAGACATATTTTGCCTGTGGTTCTGTATGGGTGTGAAACTTGGTCTCGGACATTAAGAGAGGAACATAGACTGAGGGTGTTGAGGAGAATATTTGGACCGAAGAGAGATGAAGTGATAGGAGGTTGGAGAAAACTGCATAATAAGGAACTTCACAGCTTGTACTCTTCTCCATGTGTAACTAGAATGAGCAAGTCAATTAGGATGAGGTGGGTAGGGCATGTAGCACGAATGGGGAGACGTGGAATGCTGGATATTGGTGGGAAAGCCAGAAGGAAGGAGACCACTGGGAAGATCAAAGGGTAGGTGGGTAGACAATAATAAAATGGATCTTAGAGAGATAGGATGAGATGGTATAGATTGGATTGATCTGGCTCAGGATAGAGACCAGTGGAGGGCTCTTGTGAACACGGTAATGAACCTTCAGGGTTCATAAAATGTTGGGAAATTCTTGAGTAGCTGCAGAATTGACGGCTCCTCAAGAAGGGTTCAAGTCCATGTATAAGTAAGTAAGTAAGAGTGAAGAGATTATATTCTCAATTATTCTCAATCTATACCAGATTGCAGGTTCTCATGGCGATGACTAATTTGTTCTGGGACGTGACGCCGTGCAGTTCTACAGATATTTACCGGCGTTTCGGAGGAACATGTTTCCTCTCTATTATAGCCTCATGATCGCGGCAGCACGTATCTAAGAATCATTAGTAAAGATCTACCTGACTACATGGTTGCACATCCCAGAAAACAGAAACCTTTTCTACTGTATCATCCTATGTTAATCACATAAGGTTAGAGATGAAGTTGCAGGCGTACAGGTACATAATGCAACGGTTAAATTAGTCTTTCACACGCCTAATTCACTTTTCAGGTTTATAGAAAAGTTTTCACTAATCTCTTTCTAATCCAGCTCGTGATTTTGTCAGAAACCGAAGTGTAAGTGTTCTAAGAGAGTTCAATGTGGGTGATCCTGATATCGACCCTTAAAGGTTAATTCTGCATAAGGTCATTAATTACATTTGTAGGTTATTATTTGAACTGTTCAATGAGAGACAGACTGGACACGGGTCCCATCCATCTTCGGACCCACTGCACTGTGACTGCTAACTTAATATGGGTCTAAGCACGAATCACTAACAGTTCTGACAAAAAACACTAACTTCATTAATAACAACTACTTCGAGTAATCTAGCATATTCATTCGTTCAATCATGGAGCTGAGCCCTTCTTGAGAAGCTGCCATTTATGCAGCTATTCAAGAACTTCCAAACATTTGAAGGAACCCGAAGGTTCTTTACCATGTTCACAAGAGCCCTCCAATGGTCGCTATCCTGAGCTACACCAATCCAATCCATACTATCCCATTTTATTTCTCCAAGATCCATTTTAATATTGTCCAACCACCTACGTCTTAGTCTTCCCAGTGGTCCTTTCCATTTGGCTTTTCCACCAATATCCTATATACGTACATTCCTCTTCTCCCCCATTCGTGCTACATGCTTTGCAATCTAACATATACATTACGATTATCAATTTATAACTCTTCAGGCTGTCTCTCTCTCTGTCTCTCTCAATGGCTCTACAGCACTTGAGGGACTTGGCCGCCTTTTCAGTCGGTGGAACTCCTTGGAAGGGGAATCAGCTCGTCGGAACACAAACACAGAAAAAACACACAGACATAAATGCCTCTAGTGGGATTCGAACCAACGATCCCAGCTTTCGAGCAGGCGAAGACAGTTCATGCCTTAGACCGCGCGGCCACAGTGATCGGCTAGAGCAGTAGTTCTCAAATTTGTGAGACAGCGGCCCGGTAAATTATTTTTTATGAGATGAGGGTCCGGTACGGGGCCGCGGACCGGCGGTTGAGAAACACTGGGCTAGAAGATTGCCTCGTCAATGCATACGGATACTTTCATTAAATGCCTTAGCAATGACACATAGGCGAATCTACACACTGAAGTATTCTATGTCGAACATGCCTGCTCTTGTAGAAAGCTGTATTCTGGGATATAACGCCGTGTATTCAGCTGTCAATAGACGTTTCAACATATCACCTCCATCTTCAGAGTAGAAGAATAAGCCGAACAAGAAACCAGCGTCAGCCACATGCTTTCACGCTGGTTTCTTGCTCCACTTATCCCTCTACTCTGAAGATGGAGACGATATGTTCCTCCGAAACGTCGGTTGACTTTCAACGGAGTACACGGCGTTATATCCTAGAAGATGGTGTTCTTCATAAGCACCGCTGTGTGAACCACAAATTCCATACGCCTACTCTTGTTCAGTTCTCTACATTTCCGGCAATATCGCAATTTTCTTACTTCCGGTAGACTGCACGCCTAATCACATATCCCATATTTACATTATTATCGGTTCGTGCAGAATCACGTTTCGTATGCTTCGACTAACAACCAATGCATCATCATCATGACCTTAATTTTCGTGTAACAATCATATCCAGCTGTACCGTCTGCATGGTCTGTACTCAGAACGGGCCTCTGCCCTTTGCATCATTCTCCACCTTTCAAATCCCTCTGTGTACCCATAGTGTATTGAAAAATTCTTCTAACATATTTAGTTTCTCATATTCTCTCTAAAGTGTGGAACAATTTCGTTCGGTCCTGAACTATTTTATTTAGAATGCTTAACGTAATGTATTTCTTGTCAGATTCTCCTGTAGCACAACATAACACTGAAGTATCTCTATTCTACTGTTCCAGTGCATCTCTTTTGCTATTCACAATCAAACATTCCAGCCCATACAGAGCAAAAATTCGAGTGAAGTATTTCATTACGTGTAAGTTATTTAACTTAAGATTGACAGAGTCTGTTTATGTTTTGGGGACACACGGTAGCGTAGTTGGTTGAGGCACTATGCTACAAGCTGGAAGATCGCGGGTTCGATTTATGATGAGGTCAATGAATTTTTCAATTGACCTAATCCTTCCAGTCGCACTATGGTCCTGGTGTCGACTAAGCCTCTGACAGAAATGAGTACCAGGAATCTTCCTGGGAGGTAAAGGGCTATCGGCGCGTATGGCTGACAACCTCACCGCCATCTGTGATCCGGTTGTCTAGAAAATGTGGGAGCTTCAGTATCTCGCAACCCTATGGGCCTTCACAGCCTGTTACAGGGACAGCTTTACCTTAATATTTCATCAATATCTGTCACCAGTAAAAGGCCTACAGTACAGCTAAATTATCTTTGACGGTCACCGTCAGATAGTGAGGAAGATCTTGGCGTCACCATTGAAAAGTTACTATTTTAAACAGACGATGGGAAACATGATCGCTATACAGGATATCTCGTTGAATACAAAGGGCTTTTTCTCAGTGAGGTTTCTTACGTAATGTGGGTACATGTTCAGTTGACTGTCACTAAACAAACACCAAGAGGTAGAGAGGGGTCAGGTGATATTTTAAATTTGTTAATGAGACTCAAGTTGAGTGGCTGGCGAATATCAAGAGTCACTTCATAAAATTAGCCCTAATATTATCACCCTTCTTTGAGATATCCGCACAATGAGTCTGTGCTCTCTCCTTTAACAGTGAGTGAATAGCCTAATTTAAACAGGGGTTTGGCATAATGATCCCTCATCTATTCAAGTGCTATACACAAAGGACATAAATAAACCGCAACTTGATCCACGTATATTTACAGTGCACCAGAAGCAATCATAATGTCGTTATGTACCAATCTGTCTTATGAGTGAACCAGTGGGACGGGAGGAACATGGGCCCCCTGAACTGTGCACTCTGCTCTTGTTCATCTTCTCTGCTCTTCCCCCTTCTCTCCACACAACGAAAGCCATGATTGCTTGGTCTGTACAGAGACGGCCTACGGACTGCACGTTCAAGGTTCGATTCCTGGCAGAGGTACGAAGTATTCCGTATTCCACAGTATCGAGACCTACTCTGGAGCTCATTTAGCCTCGAATCCAATTAATTTTGTACAGCAAGCATATTTCTGGGGTTAAAGAGGCCACGGAGTGAAGCTGACCACTCACCTTCATCTAGTGCCGATGTCATGGAGCTATATCTCCACTCCCTCATACGTCTTCATGCTATGATGCTTTTTTATTATTATGGCTCTACAGCTTTTGTTGGGCCTTGGCCGCTGGTTCAATTTCTTGATTCTGTACACAGTCGGTAGGTCTCCTTGGGCGAGGGATCAGCCCGTCGCAAGGCCTCTACCTACACATAGAACAACTTAAACACAGAATAAACGTACACAATACAGATATCCATGTCTTGAGTGGGATTCGAAACCACGATCCCAGCGTTCGATCGAGCGAAGACAATTCATGCCTTAGACCGCGCGGCTTCTGTGATCGGTGATTTTGCCTTTATCTTCACAAAATTCATGATTGAATGAATGAACGCATAATGAGGTGTTCGTTTCTGCCCGTTCATTTGACCATTTGACCGCATATTTCATCTGTGAAACTAACGAAGAAATTTAAATTAAAATTGGTGTTGGGGAGGGGGGGGGAGTGGTCTACACCAGAAGTTGTTTAGAGAATTTAATTTTTCTTTGTACGAGACAAGTATTCTGTAACTCCAATTCTACGTAGATCTATGCTCCATAAAATTGAAATTAATTATCAATTTTATTGACTGGTTTACCATACAGGCTTACGCAAAACAGAATTGGTACAGACCTAAAGCCCATTAAGGTATAGGGTCTACAAGTTTATTAAAAATTACTGGCATGGTTTATCCACGGATATGAAACGCAAGATTTATGGAGGGAGATCATTCTGGTTGCTTTATGTAAGTGTTTATATGTGAACAGAGATTTTAACCCAAAGTGAAGAAGGGAAGAAAATATTTTTTGTTACTTCTATGCCCTTTATAAATCAGAAAAACGTCATTCTCAGGTTTTATTTATTCTTGTACATTTTTATCTCAAAAGCTGAACTAGATACGCTGATTAGATACCTTGTAACTACGTATCTACCTGTTCTTCACTAGCTTTACGAATAACAGTCCCTTATTTATGTGCCCTATGTCACGAAACTTAGACCTATTTTCAGCTCCAAAACTTCTGTGCAATATGCGAAAGACGGAGAAAAAGAAGAAGGTTCATTTAAATTTGTAATTAACAGAACTGAACACGAAGACCGCAGACGAATGTGAATTCAGAAACAGCGCTTTTGAAAATATGTGCAGATTTCACTGCAGCGAAGAAACGGCTAACTACATTTTAATTTATTTTTTTAAAGATTTCATTAAATCCCTTGAAAACACCCTCTTTCGGAATACGACGCCGTGTAGCACTCTACCAGACTATACGGAGTTAAGTCTCAGAAAACAGGCGTAGAAACCTCATCTCTCACATAAATTCCTTGAAAGTATAAAATCCGTACATTGGATGAAAGTCACCGGATTTCTTGTCTGAAAGAGACCGGTTAGAACCAATCGATATAGGTGCAATAACCCTGTACAGAATTTTAAGAAAGGAAGCCGGTACTTTGATTTAATTAGCCAATTTTTGAATAACAAAACAAACTGCGATTACAAGTAACAGTCATTTTTCATTTTGGACGTATTATTATGGTGTGATCTTTGTTCGCAGCTCGATATAAGCCACTGTTGCCCTATGCGCCAGGCGCGACTTCTACGCTGGATCCCTCCATACAGTTTCAGCACGCATAAGGCGAAGTTGCATAATCAAACTTGCAACCAAGTCTGTGGCCAGAAGTTATGCCATTGTGCCATACAGAAAATAAATTTTTACACATGATTCACTCATACGTATACTTGAAATCGAAAACACAAACAACATGCTAACACATAAGAAGTTGAAGTATTTCTATCGTGATAACAATGACTCTGAGTCCTACCATTGGAGGAGTTCATTCCCTCTTCCATCTGCTGCAAGATCTAGAACGCCACTTCCTCTACGCGCCTTCAGGTAGCGGTGTTCAATCGCAAGTGAAGAATATTGTGGACCTATTAATTCCATGGGATTATAGACATTCTTGAGAAGCTGGCAGTCGCTAAATTAAAAAAAGAATCCATTTTTATGGAACCCGAAGGTTCATTACCTGTTCACAAGAGCAATTCAATGGGCTAGAGACCACCTCACACCGACCTCCTTGTCTTCTCTTCACAGACTGAATAAATTATAAACTTTTCCCGCTTATAACGCTTTGACACGGACCGCGTAAAGAATATCGTTCCTCATTATTTCGGTTAAATTTTTGCTTGTTAAAATCTGCTGCCTAGCAACGGAAACCGTTTCGTTGTTTGTTTTGAGGTCGTTGCTTAGAAACGGGTCTACACGCTAAAACAGGATGATTAACGACTGAAAAATTGGCAGAAGAACTGTCATGATTTAAGGCAGGGCTTACTATCTCGGAATTTTCCTGGAGCAACTGAGGAAAACCAAGAACACTTCAGTTAAGATAGTCAGGCTCCTGGCCAAGGGTTGAACAGGAATCTTGCTAATACAATGGAATGTTAACTTCTCGATCTGAACGTTCGATCTGATTACAAAGTCTGTTATATAATTTATTAGGTCTGTGTAGGTCAAACATATTGTCCATTAAAAAAGAAAGTAAAACTATTTCTATAATAGTCAGTGGAGGCCCGTAGTGTTGTAAGACATCGGGGCTCCCATATTTTCTCTAGGCAATAGGCTCACAGATGGCGGTAAGGTTGTCAGCCTTACGTGTCGACTGCCCTTTACCTCCAGGAAGATACGTGGTGCTCATATCTGTTAGAGGCTGAGTAAAGCCCCGGGCCATCATGCGGCTGAAAGGATTAGGACAACTGAAATTCCAACGATTTTATCGGGAATCGAACCCGCGACCCTCGGCCCTGTAGCATAATGTCTCAACCAACTATGCTACTTCGTGTCCTCATAGCCCAACACATGCCTACAGATTCTACTACAAGACATAATGAAGGAAAACTGTGGTCGTGAATTCCTCTTTGGTTTATTGTTAATAATCTAACAGGAACGGAATTAGTTTATTATACTATACTTCAATACAAGGTGTCGTAAGTACGTCGTATTCCTTATCCTCTTTAGTGAAGNAAGGATTAGGTCAACTGAAATTCCAACGACTTTATCGGGAATCGAACCCGCGAACCTCCGCCCTGTACCATAATGTCTCAACCAACTATGCTACTTCGTGTCCCCATAGCCCAACACATGCCTACATATTCTACTACAAGACATAATGAAGAAAAACTGTGGTCGTGAATTCCTCTTTAGTTTAATGTTAATAATCTAACAGAAACGGAATTAGTTTATTATACTTCAATACAAGGTGTCGTAATTACATCTTGTTCATTATCCTCTTTAGTGAACCTCTAATCGCTCCCGAGCATTGCACGCTTAGGAGTTCCAAGTCAAGTTGCCACTGGGAACCACGGCGCACTAACAGAAAGGATTTGTAATTAAATTTGTTTCGATGTCCTGAATTTTCAATAGACTTTAATATCACTGAACAATGATGCTATTAACCTTGTCTAAATAGCACACAAAGATGTATTATAAGCCGAAACACCGCTCTCTAAAAATCTTTTAAAAAAGTATCATTTCATGACGCTTTATCTTCAGTCTCCAGAAAATGCAGCATGACACTCAAAGGCCACAAAACCAATTTCACAAGATTGTTGTAACTTCTCATTATAGAAGCTCCATTTCTTGTCTGAATAAACCGTAGCGGGACTAGCAGCTGCACAGTTGGCCTAATTCTCTGGGGTTTTAATATTACAGCGTACTCGTCGGTAGTCTATGTGTGTCGTTTAAAACGTGTCAAACAAAACACATGTTCGTCTCACAAAGTCATCAAAACACAGCGTCGTGGTTTTGCAGCTTACAGGTTATGGCTTGGGCAGCTCTTGGCTTGTCGCCAGTTTCAAAGCCATCAAAGCCTTCTCTGCAACGGCACTCTGGACATGTTATCAGAGGATCTTATCATCCGTCTAGTGCAGAAGCTAAGAACGTGTTAAGCTTTATCTGTCCTGCACCTATGGAACTCTGACTTTCACAACCTGCTACAAAGACAAAAAAGAAAACTCCGTGGCTTTAGTCCACAAGCGAACTATACCGACCGAACGACCGCCGCTTGCCGGAGAAGTTAGTGCCAACTTTAGTGGATAGAATTTGTCGCGTGGTCAGCGCAACGAATCCCCAGGGCCGTTAATCTCGGTTTTCTAGACCACAGCCGCTAGTTTTCCGTTCAAGTGGCTCCTCAATTATCCTCACGAGGCTTGGCGGACCCCGTTTCAGACCCACTACTTCTCAGAAAGCCTGGTAGCGCCGGGAATCGAACCCGGGACCTCTGGATCTGTAACCAGGAACTCTGACCACTAGATCACAGAGGCGATAGCGGCAGAGACAAACATAGCTGTAATTCCCCCCTCACCCTCACACCCTTCACACATTTTCAGCCAGTTTTTCAGCCGTCTTGCTAATTTTGAAAATACAACAATGAAAGGAGAGATACACCTTTCTGTCTTTGCCTTACAACTATTAGAGGGATGCACAGACTACTGGAAGGATTTATGAAGTATGCTGTTGAGATTGGTACACGTACCAAGTGTCATAAAGATTGGTTCAGACATTCAAAAGTTGGTAGGACGGGATTCACAACAACACAGGCAGCATGGAGATCGAATAAGCCTAATTTCTTTTTTCTTTTTTTTAAATAAGGAGAGTAGATTAGAAATAAATGGAGACTTATGAGATCAACTTGCTGTCTGTTCTTGTATAGCCCCTATTCCTCCATGTTCATGAGGCTTTTGAGCTCACCTTACTCTCTGCGTGTCTGTGTATCCCTCACTAATATTTTCATTTTCTAGGCGGTCTGTGCCGTATCAAAGGAAAGTAGGCTATTAGCTCTTCTCAGAATTTCTTCCTTAATAAAACTCATGAATGTTTACGTACCTTAGAGTACCGTAATTAAATATATGTACGCTATAATACTTCGCCTGGAAATTAGTCTCCTCGTTAACACATAATTACAAATGGAAATGAGCCTTCGTTCACTTAAGAAGTTGAGGGCATTTAAAGCAGCCGGATGGCTTGGTGCCATTCTGCCGCATCTTCCAGTGTCTTATCTGAAATCCAAAATATTCAAATAGGTTTACATGCAGCCATGAACTTAACTCGCCTTTTACGAGTAGAGTTATGAGTGTGAAACCTGGTCTTTCTCATTAAAAGAACAATTACTGTGGGTGACATCTGCGGTTCACATGGCTATGGGTACACTTATTAAGATCACGTGTTTCTAGGATGTAACTCCATGCAGTCTGGTATACAGTTAACAAAGTTACGGAAGAATCACTTGCCTACATCTTCAGGAAGAAGGACTCTGAAGGTGGAGGTAGTAAGTTCATCAATAAATTAGTAGGTATAAGTACCTAGCATACTAGACGGCGTCACATACCGTAGTAACCTAATTGTAGTAGACCGAAGTTACTCTGTACGATAACAGGTGCTTATGAGGATATATTGAGCCAAGAGAGACGAAGTAGCAGAAGGAAGGAGTGAATTATGTAATGTGGACCACTTTTTGTCCTAGACCATACTGATACGTGCATGAGTGACTATAGATGGGGTTTGGATCGGTAATGATATTTACTGAACACTTACAGGTCGTAACTACAAGTAACTATAGCACTATAGGTAACTCACATACTCAGCAGTCCGCCACGGCACATACTAAGTCTTCTAAAGCTCAAGCGGTTAGTCGCTGGCTTCCCACCGCGGCGGCCCGGGTTCGATCGCAGGTCTGATCAAGTGGAATTTGTGGTGGACAAATTGGCGCTGGGGCAGGTTTTTTCCGAGTACTTCGGTTTCCCCTGCCAATCTTCATTCCACCAATTACTCCACAATCACCCTCACCTATCATCTGGTGCTGGTACAATAGGCCAGAAGAGGCCGCAGTACAATGGACTTAGTTCCACCCCACTAGCAATAAAAAAAGTCTTGTAACTCTGCTGTATCTTCAGCGGTTGTCACCTGCTAACGGCTTCCAAAGCCGCAGCTCCCTCAGCTTCCGTGTTCACGTCCTTACTGCTCAGCGACTATCTCACAACTAACTAAAATCTAGACCTGTTCTGCTTAAAACACCTCAGTACAGATCGAATATAAAACACCGCTTCCAAAATTTCTTATCGCGCGGACCGCGTAGAGAACACCGATTCCAATTTAGTCCATTGGTGCGTCTTATGAAACTGTTCCCTAGCAACGGACGTTGTTTACAGGGGCATTACCCAGCAATGGATCTACATGCTACCGTATTATTAATGTGGGCAAGCTAATGAAAATGAAATGGATTGAACACGTAGCAGGGACGAGGGCTATGAGAAATGCATAGGTGCTAGAAAACGTTAGTTGGAAAACCTGCAGATGACTACGTGTGTGATCCAGGCGTATGCGGGAGAAAAAGAGCACCCTAAAAATCAGGATGTGAAGATGTGAACTATTTTCAACTCGCTCAGAATATAACCGTCGTGGCGGCAAAGGAGTTCGGGTTCCATAAAAATGTACGCAATTTCTTGATCAGTTTCTTAAGTAAAGGTCCACTCAATGGAGCTAATTAATTGCTCACAGTGAAGGAGAGTCTAGAGACCCTTACTGCTGGAGCAAAGTGACAGTTTCCAACTCGTAAGCCTCCGTCTGCGCTGAAAAGTCTCATAATACTTGAAGCACTGATATTAATCACTGCAACTTCCTGCAAATAATTCGAAACGTGTCGGTCTCTCTCAGTGCAATAATACTCAGAATAACTGTAGAGGACCTCTTAAATACCGGACATTAAATTTTCAGACCTTTTCCGAATTATTGTTTTCATTTTAACCGGAAAGTCATATGAAGCGTGAGATGTTATGTACATTGCTTTTCTGACTCAACCAGACAGCCTCACAAACTTCTAATCGCCACGGGATTTTATTCACAATTAACTCATATCATGAGAGCAGGGTAATTTCTGCAAAAAGAAGATGACACCAATATTAGCCTTATCCCTATCATGGCATTCTTCTCATAATGTCACCTCGCGTCTTTGTCGTTTTGAGCCTAGACGTCATAGATGTACAAAAATATGGAAACACCCAACAAAAAACACATTACCGTGACTAATATGGTGTAGGACAAGCTCTGGCTTGCAGAACTGCTTGCAGTTTCCTTGGAATGGATAAATAGGGGTCCTGTATGATTTGCAAGGGAATCTTGTTCCTTTCTTCCTGCAAAACATTGGCAATTTCTGTTATCGATGATGGAGGTGCATAGCCCGCACGCAGATTGCTCTCCAAAACAGACCACAAAGGTTCAATAATATTGATATCTGGCGATTGTGGGGGTCATGGCAGACGTGACACATCATCTTCGTGCTCAGGAAACCAGTCCTGGTCGATGTGAGATATGTGAACACGGGCATTGTCGTCTTGGTAAATGGCATCACCATTAGGGAACAAAGTTTGCACCATGGGATGGACCTGGTCGCCCAGAATGGTCACATAGTCGTTAGCAGTGACGTGACCTTGCAGGGTAATGATGGGTCCCACAGAATACCACGATATGGCTGCTCAGACCATGATCGAACCCCCGCCATGTTTCACTCTTGGCAGCAAACTATCTGGATCGTAAGCTTGGGATGGCGTTCTCCAGATGTAAACTCGGCTAGAAGTCGGAAACAGTGTGAAGGCGGACTCATCCGACCAAATGACTGTCTTCCATTGCTCCATAGTCCAGGTTTTATGACTTCGGCACCGCACTTCCCTCTTAGTGGCATTCTGATCACTGAAGAGTGGCTTTGGAATTGCAGCTCGTCCAGAAATATCCTGCTTGTGGAGTTCCCTTCGTACTCTTTTGGTGCTGACAGGGTTTGTGGGCGTGACATTCAGTTCAGCAGTCACTTTTGTTGCTGTAGTCTTCTTATTTTTCGTCACAATCCTACGCAATGTCCGTCTGTCTCGATCACTCAACACACATTTCCGTCCACGCTGGTGTTTATCGGATGCGGTTTTCCCAGTCCTGTGTGCGGTCATAATCTTGGATACTGTGCCTCGCGAAACACCAAAAACCTCGGCTACCTTGGTTACGGAAGCACCCACCATATGGGCCCCAACAATTTGCCCGCGTTCGAATTCTGTTAGCTCTGACATGATGCACAAAAACTGCACAGAACATTGTCTCGACAACAAATGGAGCTTGCAACATATTGCGGAAGTTGTACAGGCAGTGGTGTTGGGCAGATACGACAGCATCACCTACAAACGTCGTTAAAATAAATATTTCAATTCAGGCATGCATTTCACGAGGTGTTTCCATATATTTCTCCATCTCTTGTACAAGGTAAAAAGGTAAAGCTCTCCGTGTAACAGGCCGTGAAGGTCCACAGGATTGTGAAACGTCGAGGATCCCACATTTTCTCTAGACAATTGGTTCACAGATGGCGGTATGGTTATCAGCCCTACGCGCCGGCCGCCCTTTAGCCCCCAGGAAGATTCCTGGAACTCATTTATGTTAGAGGCTGAGTCTACCTCTGGGCCATAGTGCGGCTGGAAAGATTAGGTAAATAAAGAAATCCACCTCATCGGGACTCGAACCCGCGACCTTCCGGCTGCAGTCTGCAGCCACCTGCTCACGTTTTTTCTTCGCGCGCGGATTTTTCTGCCCTGAAGATGGAGGCGACAATTTCCTCTGAAAAGTCGGGTTACACAAAATCTACACGGCGTCACTTCCCAGAAGACGGCTTTCTTCATAGTCACCGCTGCGAAAACCTCAAATCTTACAAATAAATAATGACTGAAAAGTCACAGCCTCATCATCACACGTGTTATGACGAATTGGTGGTATTTGGGTGACAGCACAAAAATAAAAATAAACAAATCGAACTGCTCACATAGGTTTTGTTCGATATTTGCTACATGTTTCGGTCCACATATGGTGCCATCTTCATGCAATCTCATCAAATACGTCTCAGGTTATTGAACTGTGCTACACATCACAATCACATGATATATGCAACCGTCACAACATTGCGAGAAATGTCCTAATTTTAATATTTTCCTTTCAGCTATTAGTATATTTAGTTAGCGCTCACTTGCTCAGCCCCTTCCTCTACACGCTCTACACCCACGACGCCCACGACCTCCCCACATCCACAAAACGCTCATAGGAACATCTGCCGACGACACGGCTATCTTCGCTACACGCGATAATCTCACCACAGCAGCAACTAACTTACAGAACCACCTCATACTCATAGAAAAATGGCTAAAAAAATGGAAAATCAAAGTTAATGAAGCAAAATTCATTCAAATAACGTTCACGCATCGAAAAGGCAATTGCCCCCCGACTCAAATGAACGACACTACCATCCAACAAAAAGCTCAAGCAAAGTATCTCGGACTTACCTTTGACAGCAAGCTCAACTGGAAACAACACATCCTCACGAAAAGAAAACAAATGGATCAAAAAAATCAAAGACCTATACTGGCTCACAGGAAAAAAATCACACCTATCCATTGACAAGCTGCTAATTTACAAAGCAGTCATCAAACCAATATGGACATATGGAACCCAACTCTGGGGATGCGCCAGCAAACAAATATAGATCTCATCCAAGGAACTCAATCAAAAATTCTTCGTCTCATCGTAAACGCACCACGGTACGTGTCTAACCACATCATTCACACCGAACTCAAAACTCCATACGTCACAGAAGTCATCAAAGAACACAGCATCAACCACTTCAGCAAATTAGCTAACCACCCAAACCCACTGCTCCAGCCACTTTTACTGCATCACGACCACAGAAGAATTGGACGAAAGTGGCCAGAAGACCTGAAAATCTGAGGATGCGTCGATGGAAGTGACCCACTCAAGCCACTGAAGTGTACAATTCTTAACTAATTGTACACAAGACAGCAAATTGACTAAGAGAATGTAGTATCTGATTGTAAATAAAGGAGATAAAAAAAACTTGTCTTCTTCGGCATTATGTTTTTTTCCTTAGGGTGTACTCTGTATTCCTTCTGTGTGGGCGGACCGAAACACAATGAAGTCTGTCAAGTCAGTGCGTTCCACTTCTCTCACTCACTCACTCACTCACTCACTCATGGAGCTGAGCCCTTCCTGAGAAGCTGCCAATTGTGTACCTACTCAAGAATTTCCCAGCATTTTATGGAACCCGATGGTTCATTACCGTGTTCACTAGAGCCCTCCAGCGGTCCCTATCCTGAGCCAGATCAATCCAGTCCATACCATCCCATCCTATCTCTCTGAGATCCATTTTAATAGTGTCCACCCACCCACGCCTTGGTCTTCCCAACGGTCTCTTTCCTTCCGGCTTTCCCACCAATATCCTGTATGCATATTTCTTCTCCCCCATTCGTGCTACATGCCCACTTCTCATTCTCATACCCTAATTACCTACAATCAATTTTAATGTTATCCTCCAGTCTCCTTTTCGGTCTTCCAACTAGATGTTCTCCAGATTGCACCCTTGCACGTTATATTCCCGGCCTAGCGGAGCCTCACAGATGTGACGTCATCAGGTTGCGTGAGATGACCTGCGCACATCACGCAGCTCTCCGCTGTGTGCGCTTCCTATCCCGAGCGACTGTTCACTCGCTCAGTCCGTGACAGCGGATTCCTTTACGCCCCTATCCGGGTTGCTGACAGGGAGAACAGGCTCCAGGCAAGGACGACAAATTGGAATAGGCCTATGCTTTGCTGACTAACAAGTGCTGGACCGCCGAAAAGAGGAGACAGGCCTGGTTCAGCTTTGGTTACGAAACTTCTAGAACCCCGAGGTTTACGTAACGGGGAACTTTCATATTGCATCCTTCTTGTTGCGACATATGTAGTTGGTAGGTTGGTACCAACATTTCAGAGGAACATAAGCTGACTGCTTCTATCTGGAAGACGCAAGAAGTAAACAGATGTTCCTCTGAAATGTTGGTACTCATCTGTCACAATACGCAGCTTCGTAACCCAAAAACCAGCGATACGTGTATTACTTATCTGTATGATTTGAGGTTTGCACGGCGGTGACTAAGAAAAATGCCGTATTCTCGGATGTGGTGCCGTGCAGACATTGTATTAACTGAGGTTTCGGAGGAACGTATCGTCTCCATCTTAAGGGTATAAGAAATCCGCGAGCGAGGAGGCAGTGTGAGCAGGTGGCTGCAGATTTCTTATACTCTGAATATGGAGGCAATATNTTTCAATCGCTCAGATTAGAGGCTACAGCGTGACAGGGTGGCTGAGTTAAAAGGAATGTCAAGGAAGTGGCTGTGGCCTAATTTGAGATCAGCCTGCCTGCAGGGCCGGTGGTAAACAACCATCAAAATAGCCGGTCTCCGGGTCGTGATTTGATACCGCGACCTTCAGGATATAAAACAGGCGTGCCAATCATCTACTGCGACTCTCGATTAAAAGGCCTTCCGCTCCAAACACTGGCTTGTTACATTTTCAAAAGACAGAATTGTAGCTTCAAGATATTAGCCATGAAAATGTCATTTCCTAACAAAATTGTCTAAAAAATATATAGTAAATTTGTCGTACCAGAACTTTTCCCACAAACATTCACTTAAATGGAGGAATCGGACACTCTTCTCGTGAAGTCGGGTGCTCCACTCGTTGTTAATTCGGAAGCGCCTATCGTGAAAGTAGAACACTTTTCTTGTGCAGTTAGACTTTCCTATCGTGAAATTCGAGAGCTCCTCTCGCGAAGGAGGACGCTCCTCTCGTGAAAATCCGCCATTCCCCTCGTGAAGTCTGACACTCCACTCGTTAATTCGGACTCTTCTATCGTGAAAGTCAGACGTTCCTCTCGAGAAGTCGGACGGCCCATTCGTTATTTCGGACGTTCCTATCGTGAAAGTCGGACGCCCCTACGGTGAAGTCGGACGCCCAGTTCGTTAATTCGGACACTCATCTCGTGATGTCGAACGCTCCACTCTCTAATTCGGACGCCCCTACGGTGAATTCGGACAGGATCAACAAGGCATGCCTTCACTCCACATGGATACTGTACAGCAAACTCGCTGAAGTAGGGTCTTCGTCTATGAATCTCATCTGAGGTTTGAAAACCGAGAACAGTTCTATATTACCTTTAAGAAAACTTCATGTCGACTTTACCTAGTGACCGAGAGAGAGCTACATTAACATCCGAGAAAAGAAATTCATAATATTTCATTATGCTGCCTACTTACTGTTTTTCAGTCGGAAACGGTTCATGCCTGGACAATTAATTCTGTCCCAGGAGAGGGGCAGCGGCGTGAGTGATTAATGGGTTGAAGTTGACTCCGCTGAATTAGAAGACTGAAGGAATTAATTCACACACGGTTAAACTGTATTTAAAACGGAAGTAGACTAGCCGAACCTATTCATTGTCAGTGACATTTCGTGGGGGCTGCCCTCACTTCCCGCTCACTCTGGGTGACACTGTTCAAACGATGCCTACACAAAGCGTTCCAAAAACGGAACCGCGAGACAGCTCGGGACAAAAGGAACCCCCTTTTGCACGAAACCACAGTTGCCTTTTTGTATTTGAGGCTCTTATTACAGACATGACTATCAAAAATAACACATATATTAGTCCTGTCTTCTGAAATGTGACACATACAGCCTGACAGACGTTCACCAATATTTCGGAGGAACCTAATGTTTCCTTCTTCAGGACAGAAGTTATGCGAAGCAAGCAGTGAGGATGAGGCAAGAAGGAAGCTTCTTTCAGCTTGTCTCATCTTGCTTCAGACAGTAGTTTTCATTGCATTCTGTATCTCTTCAAATATCAAGACACGTAGTGCGCATACCCCATCTCGAGTTCCTAAGTGCGGCTACTCCTTGTTAATGCCATATTTCTCACTTTGCAAATTTATAATTTCTCAATAAAATCCGCTTTGGCAATCCGTCCTAATCAGGCCTGTATTATCGTCCTTAGATATCTCACGTAGGACTGTATTGTCAGACTATGTGTGTTTCTATTTTGTTTAGCCGTAAATATTTGCTATAAATAATTAATGACAGAAAATAAAGTCGACCAAATAACCCCATAATTGTTGCTAAAGGGCAATATCAAATCATACTCAAATTAATTATTTCACTTCGATTGTAGAATACTTTTCATAGTTTTACTGGCTAA
>NW_019725415.1:299257-329664 GCF_002891405.2 Cryptotermes secundus | reverse complement strand
CTGCCAGTAGCTACGCTACCGCTGGTATAGCTCTCAGGGTCCTTGGCATACTCAAACCCCCTCACCACGATAAGGTGGAGACACCAACGAGGGGGAGTAAATATATGCAGTAATATAAACAGAGCACTGAAGCGAAGAGGAGTGACACTTCACACACTTTCAGATGGAAGTCAAACTTGGGTTATGAAGAGGAAAACTTATATTATTGCAGGATGTAGACCAGTTGCTAAGTAATGACTCTGTAAACAACGCCCGTTGCTAGGTAATGCCGTAAACAGTAACACAGGAATGATGTTCTTTATGCGGTCTGAGCGATAACCGCGTGACGCAATAATAGAAGAAATGCTGGGAGTTGTGTTTTGTATGCTCCCCATGCTGAGGTGTCATAAGAATGACAGATCTAAAGTTTAGTTAGCTGTAAGACTGTCGTCGGCCAGTAAGGGCGTGAACACGGAAGCTGATCAAGCTACGCCGTTGGAAGTCGTTATCAGGCGACGACAGGTGAAGACACAGCAGACTGAGAAGATTTCGTACCTGCTGTAGTGAACTGCAGAGTGTGTGAATTAGCGTTAGTGCTATGGTTACTTCTAGTTACGTTCTGTAAGAGTTCAGTAAATACAATTACCGATCCAAAACCAGTCTCTAGTCACTAATACTCATGACAATATATTGAAACTGAAGCATAGGAAATAATGTTTTAACAAATGTCAAATAATATACTTTTTGGATACTGGATCAGACAAAATTAAAAATGTCACTGCTATACGGATTGAAGTCAATAGGTGTGAATAAATGAATAGGCCTACAGATAAAGAAAATGAACGCACTTACACAGACCTAACAGACGTCACACTTCGCCACAAATAACACAGCTAGGCTTCAGCCATACATGGATACATGTTTGTAAGTCTATGTATGAGGAGACGAAACAAGACTTCATTTCGAAACTGGAATGGGCTTGCTCCTGGCACGTGGAAAGTGGAGGAAGTGTGGGCATGTCTGTATTTAGTAATGACTGCATCGGAGTTTGGAATTGTAGCCCTTTTTCATAAGCAACAGGATCAATCTAAGACTATAGTCTACAGTCTATAGGCCTATTGTTATCCCAATATATTTCAATTCGAAGAGTGGTTTAATTTAACATAAGATAGATTCATCCACCCTGAAAAAATTAATCTGTTTGTTAAGTACTTATGCATATACATGTTTTGTGAAGTCTCCTATCCAATGGGTACAGGGGCTCTTTCCGCGGGTGTAAAGCGGCAGGGGCGTGAATCTGACAACTGACACCCAACTAGTGCCGAGGTCAAGAAAATGTAGTTCTATACAGCCACTCCCCCATACGCCTTCATGGCGTAGCGCTTACTTAGTTAAGCACAGGGACAACTTTACCTTTATCTGTTTCGTGATTAAGACGGAAAGATTTATGAAAACAGAATAATTAGGTGATTTAGAGTCAATTAAAAATTAATTTATTTAGAGATTAATTTATTCCAATAACTTAGGCTTACCTACCCATGAAGTGCCACTGACCTCAAGAATAATTAACTCCCTTCTGAAAAAGTGGAGCATTCAGAATCCCGCATGTCTGTGTGTCTGACTGCCTGTCTCCACAGCCAGCCGTACCCAGAAAGCAGACGGGCGTTTAGGCACAACCTAGACAAGGCTGATTCTAATATTGTAAACAAATTTCTTTGCCTACCATTTGGTACAGAACCTTCTTTTTCGTAACCAGACAAAGAAGAAAAAGCAAAATAAACATATAATTCTCTGATATCCTAGATATGACCGAGGTTTGAAGTGCGGCTGACTTACATAAGAGGCCTAGTTGAAAATGTGTGGAATACGCCTATACGAGTTGTGAAGATCTGATTCACGGTGCTTATGAAGATTTCTAACTCTTCTGGATGTGACGCCGTCTAGTTTGAGTAATCGTTACTCACATTTCGAATCGTCTGGCCTATTCCTGCAGGAAAATATTTAGTAGCTGCTTTGCATGAATATAGGCCCGCACTGGTCTGGTAACTATATAGTGAAATTCTTCTTATGAAAGCTAGGAATAGAGCCCAGGTTAGTTACAAATGTGGGGCCCCAATCCCACTCCAAAAACCATGTAAATAAATGTAATAAATTTGTAGTGTCAAAACGCAATAATAAAGAAATATACCGAGCTAGTTCTTTACAATGGTTTCATCTAACAACTGCTACATATTTCGGTACAAAATTAGGACCATTTTGAGGCCGTTTCACTAAATATGTTTCATGTTACTGAAACATCTCAATATGGATCCGTATTAGTTTTAATCATTTCTATACCGTGAGACGTATTTAGTGAAACTGCCTGAAGATAATCCTAAATACGGGCCGAAACCAATGTAAGAAATTAAATTGGTTGTTGTTGCGCTGACCGCCAAAATAACACAAACATGACACAAACAAGGGGATGCAAACAGAGAAGACAAAATATAATAATATAAAATCAGAATCTCTCCACCCAAATAACGCAAACGAATGTCGTTGAAAGTACAACAATAAGAAGCCAACAATTCGATTAAAGGGAACTCCCACGTTCTGGTTTATGACTTATTTAAAATTAAATGAGGGTATATTTTGGGCCCCCTTGGGGTATGGGCTTGTACAAAAGGGCTCTGTTGGCCCTCTTCTACATGGGGATGGTTAGAAACATAGCTAAGTACAGGTAGACTTACCAAACTCCTTTAGCACAGAGCCATTTACTAAATCGAATTTAAAGTAAGTACAAGAAATTACTTGAAAATTCATCTCACTTTTGGAGAATTTGTGCTATATTGGTTATCGTATTAGCCAGATTATACGAACAGTTATTTTGTCAAATGCTGCTTCTTAGAAAATGTCAAATAATATTTTTCTATTTTATTTGATTTTAGAAAAATAAGGGTGCTGCCTTTTGTTCGGGCTTCTGTCATATTCCAAGAATCTTGTATTTAAGTGTAATTAAGGAAACAAAACCATTTTCACACATGTTCCCACCCACTAAGAAGTGTCTAAGTTAAGCACAAACTAAGCTTAAAGCCTGTACATTGTTCAGAAAATCCTTACAGGTATTAAAACTTCTCATTTGTCCTCTTTCCTACGAGATGTGTCTGACGGAAGGTACCGACATTAGTGTAGGCCTATAGCGTAAGGATAGTCTGTTCGCTGTACCTTAATCATAATAGAACTTTTTTTCTTTCCTCGGCAGTACAGCCCCAGTGGGCCTAGGCCTACCTCCATGAACTTCTCCGTTCACTTCGGTTTTTCTAGATCTTACACATGGGCGAGTGATCAGCTCGTCGCAAGGCCTCTACCTGTAGACAAACACAGAAAAACGCACACAAACATCCATGCCCTGAGTGGGATTCGAACCCACGATCCCGGTTTCCAAGCGAGCCAAGACAGTACATGCCTTAGACCGCTCGGCTACCGTGACCGGCACAATAGACCTACTGCTGCAAATTAAACGACTACTAGATTTTTATGATTTGAGGTTTTCACAGAGGTGACTAAGAAGAATGCAGTCTTCCGGGATGTGGTGTCGTGTACATCTCGTGCGAGCCGACGTTCCGTAGGAACTTATCGCCTCCTTCTTCAGGGTATAAAAATCCGCGAGCTAGGAACCGGCGTTAGCAGGTGGCTTAGACTAAGTAGCGAGAAGGAAAGTGTTAGTGACTTAAACAGAGTATGATTATGGGCTCCCTGTTTTGAATTCGAAGGGCTTGAACTCTACATGCCTCTAACTTGCAGCTTGAATCTGAAGAATGTAAACTACAGAGTCTATTTTCTTCAGATTCAAAGGCTTCAAAATTCATATGAACCTAAACTGAATGTCACATTTTAAACAATTCTGACACATGTAAGATTTTTCGAGGCGGTGGCTATGAAGGATGCCGTTTTCTGGGATGTGACGCTCTGTATACATTGTGTAAACCGACGTTTCGGAGGAACGTATCGCCTCTTTCTTCATGGTATAAAAATTCCGCCAGCGAGGAACCAGCGTGAGCAGGTGGCTGCAGCCTGAAGATGAGGCGATACGTNAGCCCGAAGAAGAGGCGATACGTTCCTCCGAAACGTCGGTTCACACAATGTCTACGCGGCGCCACATCCCAGAAAATGGCATTCTACAATTTTGACACAGATTTCTGCATCGTAGGCCTAATCAATATGAATCCAGTTAGGGCGTGTACATACTTTGAATTCAAAGGATAAATTCGAACTGCTGTCTGAAGAAATTTGGATTCAAAAGTTTCAAGCTCCATAATCCTCTAAATTCGAAATTAATATGGCCGGATGCTGAATTCGAAACATAAATTCCATCTACAGTTTTAAGCAATTTGGATGCAAACTTTTAAACACCGTTTCGATTTACGTTTCTAGAACGTGATGATACTCGCTCGCTGTTTGAAAGGAGGGTGGCTGTTGACGCTTGGCTGTCACCGCCTACTTGACGTCAGAAGAATCAACTGAAAGATAATTAGTAAATGTTCTTGTGTGCTGTGTGTGCGCGCACTACATCACTTCTTTTTGTTCCTTTACTCCTTTGTTTGTACCGAAGTAAAGATCTGACAGTGTCACGTTAGTCCATTACTGCCACATGCCTGGCTAAGGCAGAGCAAGCCGACATCTCGGGGGCTGGTCCGTGGTTACGGTTGGTCTACCTGGCACACTGCAAGGAGGAGTTTCGGAGCGTTAGTTAACCAATCCGTGAGATGGAGGCGGAGCTCCGTTGTGTCCTGGCTAGGGCAGGACATAAGGATCTTCCTAGCTAAACGTCTGTTTTCCCGACGTGGGTGGGGGGAGTGAGAGAGGGATGAGGGTAGATTGTTGGAACAACTTCCTAAAGACCAGTTCTCTTGTCGTGACAGCAGAGCTCGTACAGCCGATGTTAGGTTTTTGTGTGGTGCGATGTTGAGGGAACAGCCCATTAGTTTACACTTTCCTTCTTTACTTTGAACGTCAACTTGTGGATCCAGAGTCACTTCCTTCTGTCCTGGTCACAATTCGCCAAACCTGAACCACTGAAAGTTCGCAAGTCTATCCCGCAATCATCTGATACTCAGAAAGAAATTTCAACCTGCTACATGATATGAAACTATTAAATTATTTCGTTTTCTCCTTCCTATACAAAGTAATTCCACCGGTTTGCTCCCCTCCACCACTAGCACCACCGCCCCTCTAAGCCATTATCAGTTGCGGCAAACGCTATTGGATAAGCTTCGAGTAAAAAGGAACCGATTTAAAAATACGAAATCCCACCTCTGCGCCATCCCCTCGGAAATAGTAACCCCTCCCACTGGCTGCTAGAATAATAATCATCATCAGAATCGTCTGGGGCTCCGACACGAAGAATGTCAGTGTGTATGTGTGTGTGTGTTCAGTAATTTATCCGCTTTGATGAACCAGCGTATGACAGCTCCGAGCCGGGGCCTGCTTTCTCCTTCTGTAGCCGTGTGACAGCCGCAGGAGACTGGACAAATGTTATATTTCCGCGTTGATTTGCATCGTGTGTCTTGTATTGCAACATAGAAGCGAAGCAGTGTCTACGTTCCGTTGTTTCCTAAAGGTCAGTGCGGTGAAATTAATTACTGAACAAATAACTACAAGTTCATGAAAATTCTTATTTAAAGGGATAAGTTTCTTGGCTTTTACCCGGCCTCCGTTAATGGCAAGAAGGTTTACGTACGTTGGACGAAGATTAATAAAGAGCTTCTTCAGTGTGACAGCAACACAGAATGAAATTCACTGAATGCTTTGTGTCAAATGGGTAAGAAATGAGTGCATATGGACCCAGAATATAGTGCGTAAGCTAATGTGACATTAAATTTAAATTACGAATTCATTAACTATTTACCATTATAGAAGAAAGAAATATTTGCGTTGAAATTTCAAAATTCTGCATCATTGCAAGAAGTGTGTGACTGGACAGATACGAGACCAGGCCTGCCGATAGGACCTCCACATGTGTAGTAACTTAATAATGGATGGTACGGAAGTGGTGCAGAGTAGCAGCACCAAGTCAGATGCGAGTCCTCTGTCCTCCCCATCATGTGCCACGAACAACAATGGAACGGCTTTGGAGGACGGTGAAGACGACGGGGACATCAGTGTGGGCTGTCCGTCTCCTGCTCCGTCAGGTCCCCAGCAGGTGGACACGTCCTCCAGCAACTCGTCCTCGTGCTTCAGCAGCACGCGGACAACTGTGGCCGAACAAGACACCCACAGTGAGGAGACCCTTGACGAGGATGACTACTTCAAGCCCCTGAAGAAGCTCAAGATGATTCAGATAAACAAAGTTGCTGTCGCCTTGACGACGAGCCGTAAACAACCGCCGACGAATGTGACAGTTGCTGCCCTACCGGCGTCCAGGCACATAAATAGCAATCAGGCTACAGGTGTTAAGTCGTTTTCGATCCTGGACATTCTGAACCACAGGCCGCGGACTAACACGAACGAGCGAGCAGTCAGTGAGTCCAACTCGGCGCGAATCGTAAGGCCGTGGGACCTGAACACGACGAACGGCGTCTTATCACCTCCGCCTCTGCATCACCGCCCCAAATCCGCGGACATGTGCTACGCTAGTGAAACCCTAAGCTCAACATGTAGCAGCGGACGCTCCAGCACAGCTGGAAGTATCGCCAGTGATTGTTGTACCAGTCCTGATATCATCAACTGCACCATTAGCAACAGCCCTACCACGTCAGCTGCACAGGTGAGACACCGTGCGGCGGTTGTTGCACAGCACCACAGGCACTTCTCGACGGCTCAAAGAGCGACGTCATCGGGAAAGGGATCCTCGGCGTCGAGTAGCGGGAAGACGCCGAACACGTCGCCGTTGGACGCGCTCTTCCAGATGACGAGCAAGACTTTCGAGGAGTTAAACGGAGAAGCCGTGTCGGGTAAGTCTGAAAATGAGTGACTGCACTTAACTTAAGCTTTGTGTTAGACAAGTAAGGCGAAGAGCCATGAGTACCTTAACATAAGTCACGGCTGGAGTCTGAAGAACCCTACAGAGAAATACGTAGGCTTAATGCGCGCAGTGTTCATCCATCCGGAATATGAGAGCCCAAAGTAATGGGGGTGGAAACGCGGCTCTGAGTGTATGAATTACGTTATTTCATTACGATGTAAGGTAAGTTACAAGCCTCTGCCAGCTTTTGGGCCCTACTCATCCGCACTTACGTCATTTGAATCTGACTTAAAATGCAGGGTTTTCTCAGTGGCAAAAGCTCTCACGAAAAAGCTGTCATTCAAGAAAGTTTAAGATTAGTTAGTCTTGCTTAAGAGCCACAAATTCGGAGGCCACTAGGAGTTTCACTGTGAAATAGAATCTCTACTTCTATAATAAAGTTTAACTGTCTATTCTTTAATGGTGCGTCATATGTACAGACAAAAACATTGAGGCCCATGCAAAGATAAATTTTGTCTCAAGTCCTACAGGTTAAAGGTTGTTAACAACAAAAAGACTAAAAAACGGAATAATTTTTCAGCCATAAGATCAACAAAATCCCTGGCTTACGTCAAGAAATGAATTGCGATTGCATTTAGCAAGAAGCCATTGAACAGTCCGAGTGAAACAACACACAGGAAAGACAGGATTATCACCATGTCTCACTAGAACCTCAAATAATTTTATTTTTAGATAGAAGAGTAAAGGCACATAGAAAAACTCTGCAGTGCAAATATTTGGTCCTTAATCACATTTCATTAACAAATAGACGTAAGAAACAATAATTTCACTTTAAAATAAAACGCGAGGAGGTACATGAAAGTAACATAGTCAAAACGTTGTTTCTAGAATGTTTGTCCCACGCCACGCACAAGACCGAGGGATTTTCTACTTCTTTATGTTTCGAATATAAGGCTGAACTTCTGTGTGGTGCATGGTGTAAGTTAGGGAATTACGTGTTTAAGTTCAATAAATCTGTAACGGCATCGCAAGTTGTACAGCCTTGTATCAGAGCTGGACTTTACAAGGCTCAAGAAGACCACTGACTAGCGCGACAGACTCACTTCCTTAAATAGCCTACTGTATTGTCAAGAGATTTGGTCCCACTGAGTTTATCCAGCATTAAGTTATTTCGATTTGCTGCATTTATTTGGACATAATATCCCATGATATTGGGGACGTTTACAGGCCAACTACTTCATACCATCCTTGTTACAAAACTGACACAATGACACTAGACCAGACGTAAGAGGAAAGCTAAAATCTCGCTTGGTTTCCTCTTGTGTTACTACCACAACACTGAAGAAATTTAAGGTCTCTCTTATGAAAGAATAAAAATAGGAAGTGCCAGAATTTAAAATAGTAGACACCAGATGGAAATAAGTTCTAAAAGTTTGTGATGATGGTAAATTGTTACAATTAATATGTTGCTGGACATTATCCATCATCTTGTCTGTTCTTAAAAAACACATCTAGTTTCTATTAAAAACGGAGATAGGGGCTAGCTCTGTCTATTGGACCCAACTGAGTAGGTTTTACCTGAAGACGGGGACAGATTCCAGTTCCCGAAACGTTGTGTTTTTAATAGAAACTAGACGTGTTTTTTAACAACAGACAAGATGATGGATAATGTCCAGCAACATATTAATTGTAACCATATGGAAAGCCTAAAACCTGATTTATTATCACGTTAATATATTCATTATGAACTATGAAATTTCGACAGCATGAGAAAACAAAAGTAATTGAAGAATATTTGTGTTATTCCTTTCAGAGCCATGAAATTCACAATCCCTAAATATCTCTATTAACAGAAAATTACGTTAGCCTAACTTATCAGCTTGCATTAATTATATAAGGGTATTTTTGTTTGTCGGAATATTTCCCAATCGATAACAAAAATTTTCACTATAATAATTATGTCTTAAGAATGAAAACTGGACAGAAAATTCGAGAGAAATTGAAGTTAACTTTGCAGTGGGCTTACACGTTATAGGCCTATGAAGAACTGGGATGACAGCAAGTATTGACCAGATATTCCTGTATAGCCTAAAATGCGCTTACAACAGCCCTCGCTACTCAAGTTATTGTAATTGTTAGAAATGTACGAGTGATTCCTTTCTGGGACCAGTTAAGGAGGGTTAAGAAGGCAGCTTCTTGTAAGGAGTTTGTATGTTGGAACACCATCAAACGAGGGTGACTGTGAGCGGAATTTTTCGAATATGTTTTTGCAATAACTATAGGAATGAAGCTTTGCACTATTAACTGCATGAAACAAATGTACAGACTGTTTAATAATTCGTTGTTTTAAAATATCTGTAGCCTGTGTACTCCCTATAGCCTAGGGGTTTGTAGCCTACCTAACAGTGATATCTTGAGTTCCATCAAGAGTAAGGCCGTGTTAAATTTAGCCTAGAATAATTTTGTGAAATCTGTAGGCCTTGTAGCACACAATTTACAGGCCTATCCCTGTCACAGACCGTGAGACACGTTCATACAGATTCGACATAAATATACATACAATAATATGGGTCCAGGTACGTGAGCCCACGCAGGTCTATGTGTACACTTACACTCCAGAGGCCTGGGCCTTGTATGCTACTTCTGGCACGAAGAAAATACTGGTCTTCCCAAGAAGCGTTTTACAGCATGTGTAAATAAATATTCTGTTAGAAGTCTCAGTAGCATGTTGCATAACTTGTAGATTCTCAGAAAAAGATTAAAATATTTTACACTTAAATTCTTAAAAACTTCTAGACTTTTGTTCCGTTCTCTGTTGTCCCAACCTCAAATATCTAGGATATGAACTTCGTAGTCTGCGGTTACTATTTCATATCCTGTGGCAGTTAACTCTTCTAGCATAATAAATACGCCCTATAATTTATTGTCGCTTTGTATGTTACCTGCTGAAGAAGAGAAATTATGCAAATAATATTTAGGAAATATATTCAGCAGTGAAAATTCTGATTTTCCCGTATATGCACAATCACGAGTATTTAAATTGTTAAGAAACTAAGAAGAACAGAGTCTAGAAACATTTGTTTTTAATACAGAAACACCCATATGGCAACTGAAAATTTGCAATATATTAAGCAACTTTAAATTAGGATTAATTAGGGTCAAATAGTTGAAAATTAAAAATTGATAGTCAATTAATTTTACGAAACAACGACGTCACGTTGACATTCAAGAGACAAGAAACGGATCCCAGCTGTCAGAACTAACTGCTCTGTTTTAGGTCCCTTTAAGATTTTCCTTAATATTTGAGGAGTACTTCTTCGTAAATGAATGTTTCGCATGAATATTATAGTCAAATCATGACATAATTTTCGGCTTTCGTAGATTGTACAGTTAAATCAGTATCGTTAAAATAATTTAATAATGAATCGCCATGAGAACTTCACCAGCCTTCTTTCTGGAAGAGCTCTCCGTCCATTTAATGCCGTATATGCCCAAAAATAATTCACAGATTTTCCTCTTCAAGAAATTTGGCCCACATCCCGAAAGTTACCTATGTATTATATATTCGCACATATTTAAATAATAGTAAAATACTAATTAACAAGTTCCTTCTTACCTCCCTCCCAAAGGAAAAATGTTAATACTTCGGCAGTTGCTTATTTTGATTACTCAGATATTATTCAGCCTTATTATAAAAGTTAAGAGCAAAATTAGTTATTCCGGGAATGGGGATCAAGAAAATGTGGATCTATACATCCACTCCCCCATACGCCTTCATGGCATAATGCTTAATTAGTTAAGCACAGGGACAACTTTACAGATTCAGTTAAGTATCAAATTTCTTCCAAATCTCTTCCCACCTCGAAGGCGGCATTGTTACGAGCTTGCAAACGGACAGAGGTAAACCAATCAGCAGCATTCGCTGTTTGTCAGTAAACTTGCCTAGAAATACAGGCAAGATACAAAAGTAGGAGTATATACTGCGTAATCGTCTCTAATAGAGCAAAATAGGCTTGTTATTTTCCCTGATTTCGAAACCATGGTTCAGCTTTCTCTCTTCATCTAATTTCTACTTATAAAAACAAAACAATTGCACATAAACCTAAGTACTGTGATCCGAAGCAAGTCGCTAGCCCATCAGTAGCATTCTGATAATTACGTGCCTAACTAAACATATAGCACAAAGCCACTGTGGACGTATGTACGGCTCATGACACCACAATCACCACTAACAGAGCGAAAAGTAATAGACTTGTAGTCTGAAACTAATTAATTCCTTGGCTTTAGCCCGCAAGCGAACTATACCGAACGAGCGACCGCCGCTTGTCGGCGAAGTTAGTGTCAACTTTTGCAGATAGAGGGTGTCACGTGGTAAGTGCAACGAATTCCCAAGACCGTTAATCTCGGTTTTGTAGACCGAGATACTCTGAAAAGGAAAGTGAAAAAGATGTGGGTAAGAATAAAAAATTACTGATATTGTTATACAGAATTATTATGAGTTAACCCAACTATGGTTTTGCTTCAGTGAAACACTCCACTGCATGGCAAAAGTAACACAGATATTTAAATAAACTTCAGAGCTCTTCTGCAGGAAGCAATTGCTGAACAAAACCAAACTTCAAACTAATATGAAGAAACTGTTTCCGTCGAAAGGCCGTCTAAACGGATCACTCTGAAGTCCGATGAGCCCCAAAGAGTTACTCAGGTAGATATTATTTATACCTCCGCATTTTGTGTTCAGTGGGGTCGTTTGGATTTTATTCCAGGGAGGAAAGAGAGTGACAGTTAAAGACAATCTAAACAAAACAGAGTAAATATAGCAAATGTATGCAGAAAGAAACGTACTTGTTTACAGAAACGTCGGTGTTTTCAGTACCAGTCTTCCATTCCCAATTAATTGTCTGTAAACACATAATTTGTTGTTTCGTTCAAGAATTTACGGCTTGGTTTCGAGCCCCAATATTCCACCAAAATTGTTACTTCATTATATATGTTCTGATGACAGTCAAATTAATAGGGTTCGCTAACGGTACGCAGGCCACTGCAGAATGAAATTAAGTATATAAAGAAATAAGTGTATATATGTTGTAGTAAATAAAATATTTGCTCATACCATATGCCATAATTAAGAAGTTCTGTAGAAGATAAACTTTTTGAGGCAGTGCTAGGACAATTGACAAGTATTCTACGAATGAACATAATTATTATCATTAGTTTAAATCATCATCATTGTCATCACGGGCAAAGCAGCCCTTTTTAAGCCGTATCCTTCCTTAGAACATTCTACCGGATTTGACGGGATGTTCGCTTCTTCTGACTTCGTGACAATATATTTTTCACAGAACAGGGTCGTCAGCCTTGCGTCCATCAATTCACGTCCTCCATTTATAGGGTGGTCCAGTAATATCCCCCAGGCACTGGGTTTCTTTATCGTTGACTTGTACGACTCCCAGGGCGCTGTCGTGGAGGTACTCTAACCCACGTCTAATGGCAAAGAGCAAATTATTTACATTCGTATAGGGCTGATGAACACAGCTCTGAACGACAAGCATCAGAAGGAATTTTAAAGATATGAAATATGCTTACGTCAACTGATTCTGCTACAACAGCTGGCAGTGACAGATCGGAACGTCGAACGAAACAATCATTGCACAGAAACTGGGAAATTAAGGAGTTTTTATAGTTCTGAAGCGTACGCAACACTCAAAATTTCACGAATATTACAACGAACTCCATGGAGTACATTCCTTCTTGTGTGTCACTTAGCCGGACAACAAATTCCCAACCATTTGCGTAGCCCGAAATTTATTACAGTATTTATAAGGACTTGTCACTGGACCAGCTCAATCGAGCTTACACTTTCATGCCCTATATACCGAAGAAATATTTTTAATATCATCCTCACAACTACTTCTACATTGTCCCTTCCGCATAAGATTTCTGATTAAAATTTTGTATGATATCTAATTTATTTCCTTCGTTGTACATGTCTGTCACATCGTAATCCTGTTGATTTTATTACCGTAATGCGTTAGGGACTGTTTGCTGAGCAGCTCGCGTTATGAAGACTTCCAGGTTCAACAGTTCAGCTCACTAATGGCCTTTGCCTAGGCGTGCCTCTTTAGATGCAGACAGACGAATTGTAAGGTCAATACTGTGGCAATTCTAAAACAAAGAAACAATTTATTTCTGGTGCTCACGGGAATGAACGTAGGCAGGCTGCGGGCATAAGAGTATTCTGAAGAGCCGACCAACAATACAAAAAGTTAAAGTGACGACGGGGGCACGCAGTAGAATAGTTGGTTGAGGCACTATACTACAAGCAGGACACGACCGAGGGTTCGATTCCGATCAGGCCATTAAATTTTTTAATTTTATCTAATAATGCTTCCAGCCGCACTATAGATCTTGGTTAGACTCATCCTCTAAGAGAAATGAGTATCAGGAATCATCCTGGGGGGGTAAAGGGCGGCCGGAGCGTAAGGCTGACAATCTCATCGTCATCTGTGAGCCGATTGTCTAGAGAAAATGTGAGAGCCTCAAGGTCTCGCAATCCTATGGGCCTCCACGGCCTGTTGCAGGGATAGCGTTACCATTTAATTTTTCTAAATTGGACATTGGCTAAGAGGCAGAGAGCATAACAATTGGCATGATACTGAGGCTGAGAATAGCGGTCACGATTGTGACGGAGAGACAAACAGAGCAGAAGACTGCAACTACATATATTTACGTTATTTTTACACTAATACGAATTACACAAAGGATGCATTGAGCATTGCGATACATAGACTGAAAAAACATTTAGTTAATGACAACAAAATATGGAGCGACAATGAGAAGATTTTGTAGGGGACTATAAATGCTCCAGCGAGCCGGGATAGCTCAGTTGGTAAGGCGACTGGCCACGGGCTGGAGGACAGAGGAGTCGGAGTTCGAGTCTCGGTGGAGCAAGAATTTTCTCTTAACCACGTCGTCCAGACCGGCTCTGGGTTCCACTCGACCTTGTATATAATGGGTACCGGGGGTTCTTTCCTCGGGGGTAAAGCGGCTAAGGCGTGAAGCTGACCACTAACCTCCAACTAGTGCCGAGGTCAAGAAAGTGTGGACCTATACATCTACTCCTCCGTAAGCCTTCATGCTTAATTAGTTAAGCACAGGGAGAAATTTACATGTTTTTACCTTTACCTATAAATATTCTACAATGCTTGCAAGATTGATGAAGACAAATGCACCATTTCTGAAGTATGACTCACGGAATAAGAGAGTTAAGACGGAGACTGCACCCCTTGAGCACAGGAATTCAGAGTATGAAGCAAGGTATGTTTAGTTACTATAGGATTCTGACGAGGGTGTGTAACACACAGAGATATTGGGTTTTCGGACTTTATCCATCGTCCCGGTTTTAAGATAACTAAGAAAAACACGACGTTTCGGAAACTGGATCTGTTTCCTAAACGTCGTGTTTTTCTTAGTTATCTTAAAAAAAAAGGACGATGGATAAAGTCCGAAAACCCAATATCTCTGTGCAGAAGATGTTTGTTACTTGCTCGTAGTTATATGACAACGAAGCGTTAGCAGGAGAAATTAATTAGCATCAAATGTAATGAGAATTATATTAATGGAGCGTTGGAAACTATGGCGATATACGTTTTCATTACATATTCCAAGGTTTCTGTCTCCGCTTAGATGGTTTAAGAAAACCACGTAAGCCATCCCCCCCCTTACACCTTCCTGCCGCCACAGGGAACTGAACCGTGTCTCTCCTGAACGGATTTAGAACTGTTAGCCTACTTCGTATATAATCCGTTTGGCAGAATGGCAGCTAGAGCCTAAGTTGAAAGCGAACTCAGTGCAGAAGCTGGCAGTGAGGTGTTCAGGTTCGGAGCTCGGGAAGGGCGTGTGAAGGCATCTAATGACGGACGTAGCGCTAACTGCGAGACATAAGCGAGATCTGGGGTTTTCACGGAGGGTACTACGAAGAACGCCACCTTCTGGGATGTAGCGCCATGTAGATTTGTGTGAACCGACGTTTCAGAGGAACGTATCGAAGCAGTCTGCAGCCACCTGCTCACGCTGGTTCCTGATTTTTCTACCCTCAAGATGGAGGCGATACGTTCCTCCGAAACATCGGGTGACATAAGATCTACACGGTACCATATCCCAGAAGGCGGCATTTTTTCAGCAATGCGGAGCCCAATGCCACGTTTTGCAGTGTGTGATATAATGAACTAACTCCAAAGATCATAGTCCTCTTTGATAAACTTATAGTCGTTTAGGTGGTCAATAAATTCCTCGCCTTTTATGGAACTCTTAGGTTGATGACGGTGTTTACGAGAACTTCCCAATGAACAATACAAATATACTGACACAGTAGAATCATTTTCATTCCTATCACACAGCATATATTTCGGGTCAGCTTCAATGACTTCCTGTACTCCCATTGGGTGGTCTGCATTTCCTCTGGATTTTCCGAGTAGAATTAGTTCATGTAAATATTTTCATGCTTCCCACTCATTCTACAAGTATTTCAAAATTTTTCCAACTATCTTTGGTCACTTTAATATTATTCTCTGTACAGATTATTATGCTCTTCGCTAAGCAACTCTCTCCAGGCTCCCATTACTTCCACCTCCCAAGCCAAAATTTTCTTCTCAGCACCCGGTTCTCAAACATCGCTGGTAGCATAAATTGTAACCAATAAAGAAAGAAGATTCGCTTAATTTGAAAACACGAATTTAAAAAAATATTATTTATTGGCCCTATATAGGGTTATTATAATAATAGTAATAATTCAACAAAAAAAGTCAGATGACTCTGGATATTTCAGTCTTCAGGTCCTCATTCGTCACTGAATAATTCGTCAGAAGAAATGATAGACACAGAGCAGAGACTTAAGACATAATTTTATTATTGATAATTGAAATTATAATTTCAAATTCTGCTAGTAATAATCATTGATGGCAGAAATTCCTTTGAAAGAACAAAAAAATCTTTCTTGCAAGTATCGAGGTTACGGTAAGTATGCTCACCAATCAAGTTTGTTCATATGGCAGTGGTAGTATCGTCAGTGATAGCAAGGAGCATCTCAGTGCTCAGACAGACACGCAACAGTGACATCTTTTCAGCTATATATCGTACCTGAAATTCTCTGTGGATAAACTAGAACCACTGCTGTAAATTTCGGCTTTTAATAAACTACGCTTTAGCATAGCTATATTTTCATATGTCATATGACTTTAAAGGCACCGAGAAATGAAATCCGACAGAAAATACAGGAAGAGTGCGTAACATTTTGTGATCGTAAACTGAAGGAACAAATAAGCAGAGCTTAGTTTCCATAGTAACAAGCTTAAAAGAGAGAACAGCCACTCGCAGAGAGTGACATGCCACTCGCTTTACCCAGAGGATGTTCCTGGAATGAAAATTATTTTGTCTTTTCAGTCTGTATTGGAATACTTTCTTGTTTAAAATATGTCACTACACAGGACTCTTGTTTGACAGAAAGACCAGAACTGTAACAGAGTACTCCACTGTTCCATTTTGTCACATACACTGACATGCAGCGCTACTAGGAGTAATTCCAGCTCTCTGCGAACAGTAGCTGAGAGGCATAACCTAATCCAAGAGAAAATATAGGCTCTCCGGACAGCGTAAGCCTAACATGTATCGACTGTTGGTTGAAGTAACAATTAAGTTTGTTGAGCAGCTATTTCCCGGATTAAAGGTACAAGAGAAGTGGACGTGCTGATGGTGTACGACGCCTTCCACAAATTTGGTAGAAGGTGGTACACATGGGGGGCGATTATATTGAAGGAATGTGTGTATACCTCAGGTAAGAAAGTCATTTCAGAACTATAGAGGTGTTGCCACTACTTTTTAGCAGACCTTTGTATTAAACGGAGAAAATAGGCCTATACCAACAATCACTTTAACGCTACAAATATCGAAGTGTATCTAAATAATATTGTCACGTGTATGGGGTGTGATTATAGACGGGGTTTGGATTAGTGAATGGGTTTATTCACCACTTATAAACACTACTCTGAACTACAAATACTTACAGCGCTACAGCTAATCTCCATAACTTACAAATCACAGCAGCCACGCAAAGTCTTTTCCAGCATGCTGTGTCTTCACCAGCCGTTTCCTGGTAGCGGCTTCTACGAGTCGAGATTCATCAGCTTCACTTCTCTGGTTCAACCCACGCAGCCTCCAGAGTAGAACTCTTGTTCCAACTCAATTTTCTTCACAGTCTCCCGTACAGAATTGAACTGACAACCTCCAGGCTGGTTGCCATTTCATGCCAACCTCCTAGTCTTCTCTTCATACGCTTTCAACTAACTAGATAGCCCAAATTGTTTTCCTCAACATCCCTTTGCACGGACTGAGTAGAAAATACCGTTTCAAACAGTAACTCTATTCTTGTAGAGGCGTGTTTATTACACCGTTGCATAGCAGCAGCTCTTCTAGGTCTTTGCCTAGCAACGTGTCTATACGCCAATTATTCAACATGGCGATCTCTAGTAGGGTTCATACAACCTATTTTCCTCTTTCATAGGTTCATTGTTGTACAGAAATATCGTCATCAACATCATCATCACCATCTTATTTGTATACAAAGCTTACTGCTTAGGACAGAAACTCTCTATATCACATTTCTCTGACATAGCTTCAAATTTTCGCACCGTCGCCATGTTACTGACTGTTGATCTACAATCAAAGTTACACACACAATAACCACACAAATTTATGATCCGTCTCCATATCAAATTTCATTTGGCTAGCGCCATTGTTTCATGTATCTGCCACCATCAAACCGACAACTAAGAAAATACTTCGCGCGGTCTCCATGCTGTTGTATTACCATATGCTTAAAGAAAATTACTGTAACAAAAGTTATATATTTCTCGAAGATATAGCACCATACATCAGAGCAGGGCCACATATTAAGTGGCTATTTTGTCGGTACGGACTCATCAATGCGCGCATCCGCCATGGAAAGAGTACGGACTATAGGAATTTAAAATTTACAGTTAGTGGATGAAATCTGAAGGCGTTACTTTCGTAGCAAGTTTCGTGAGAATCTATCGACTAGTTCACAAAGACTGCATATTGATTTCAAATATCAACTACATTCCTTAACAAAGGATGATAGTCTAAAACGTAGTTTCGGTCCCACAGATAACACAGCGCATCTCCTTTATAACGACCAACACGTAAGTGCTGTAGGGATATAATTAATATTTATTATGATAAATCTGTCTCTATGGCCCTACAGCCCTTTGGACCTTGGCCGCTTCTTCAGTTTCTTAATCTATACACAATTGGTAGAACTCCTTGGACGGGTTATCAGCCCGTCGCAAGGCCGATACCTACACACAGAACAACACAAACACATCTGTCTCTATGGCCCTACAGCCCTTTGGACCTTGGCCGCTTCTTCAGTTTCTTAATCTATACACAATTGGTAGAACTCTCTGGACGGGTTATCAGCCCGTCGCAAGGCCGATACCTACACACAGAACAACACAAACACAGAATAAATGTAAATAAATATCCATATGTCGAGTGGGATTCTAACCCACGATCCCAGTGTTCGAAGGGGCGAAGACGATTCATGTCTCAGACAGTGCGGAAACTCTGACAAAATAAATAAACACTGTGGATAAAATGCAGACTTACTGGTTATTAACTAAAGTAATATATATTTTCTACTGTTCTTTAAAGCGTTATCAGAATAATATGAGATGTGATTTACCTAGAGGATAAGGTAGATTATTTTGTTCTCTGTTACCCTCTATCAGCTAAAGTTGGCACCAACTTCACTGACAAGCGGCGGTCGCTCGGTCGGCATAGTTCGCTTGCGGACTAAAACCACCAAGTTTGTTTTGTTTTGTTGAAATTACTCCATGGAACAGGGTCCTAATTCAGGGTCGTTTAAATCCTCAAGAGATTTCCCCGCGTTTCATGTAATCTGAAGCCTGCAGCTTAGGTTACACTGAAACTTAGGAGCCTATTCTCGTGCGTCATTACACAGGATTACTATTTGGCCAGACGGCTGAAATAGTGATAAAGTATGCTGCTTGTTTCATATTCATCCAAGGAACTGTCACACACATCAATATAGACACAGCAGTAATTTCGACAAAATATTTCGCCCTTCATGTCTCTACCAACACGAGTGAGCAATAAAGTCTTCCTGAGGAAGTAATTTAGAAGTATTTTTCTCAGTCCTAAACCCAATGAGAACGGGATATCCGCAGACATTATTCTCCCGGTAATCCCATATGATCGATATAGGGATTTCGTAGCCTATTCATTACCTTCATGCCAATGTGGTGTGTTCCTCAAGAGAACACGTGACGTTTGCTTCGGAATAACAGCTATATGGATAAACAGGGGTTTAGTGTAAGCGGTGTCACGTACATAGGAATATATTACATACTCTTCGCCTTATATGTAAGGTTAGAAATCCACTTAAGAATAAAATAAAAGTGTCTTGCCCATAAACAGGACTGTTAATGGATCTGCTGTCAAGTGTCATATGCCTGTACCTAGTTGTCTCGCGTTTCACACAAAAGTGAAGTGGAACAGCGGGAGGAAATAGCCGTGGTTTGCTTCACCAATTCTCAAGGGATATTACTTTACTTACTTACTTACTTACTCATGGAGCTGAGCCCTTCTGGAAGAGCCGCCAAATTCTGCGGCGACCCAAGAATTTCCCAGCATTTTATGGAGCCCGAAAGTTCATCACCATGTTCACAAGAACCCTCCACTGGTCCCTATCCTGAACCAGATTAATCCAATCAATACCATCCCGTCCTATCTCTCTAAGATTCAATTTAATATTGTCCACCCACCTACGCTTTGGTCTTCCCTGTGGCCTCTTTCCTTCTGGCTTTCCCACCAATATCCTATACGCAAACCTCGTCTCCCCCATTCGTGCTACACGACCTTCCCACCTCATCCTCCTTGACTTTATCATTCTAGTTATACTTGGAGAAGAGTACAAGTTATGAAGCTCCTCATTATGCAGTTTTCTCCAACCTCCTGTTACTTCATCTCTCTTCGGTCCAGATATTCTCCTCAACACCCTGTTCTCAAACACCCTCGGTCTATGTTCCTCCATTAATGTCAGAGACAAAGTTTCACACCAATACAGAATCACGGGCAAAATTATAATTCTGTATATTCTAATTTTTATGATTTTGGACAACAGACGAGAACACAAAAGGTTTTGGACTGAATGGTAGCAAGCATTACCCGAGTTCAATCGCCTCTTAATTTCTTCCTGAATCAGGTTTCGATCTGTTATCGTTGTTTCCAAATATCTGAACTGTGCCACATTTTCAAAACATCTGTTTCCTATCTTTATGTCATGATTTTGCCTTGCATTTTGGTGACGAGACAGTAACATATACTTAGTTTTCTCTGTTTAGGACCTAAAAATATCATGATAAAATTCATTATGGATAGCCGGCACTAGTCAAAAACTCGAACCTTGTACTGTATAAATGAAAGTCATGCTCTAAACCAACTCATTGAATCTTTTACCAGAGAAATAAAACAAACTAAATTCCATTTGAAGACAGCATATTGCTTGATTTTACTATCACAGAAACAGACCGAAGTAAGCAAACATAAAAAGCAAAAGTTATATACGTGTATTTTCCAGCATTTACAAAACTGATGTGTTACAATACTTGCTAGAAGTGGTGATTCTACCTACCACATTTTTCATAAATCGCGTGACAACCTCACCGCCATCTGTGAACCGATTAGGCTATCTGGAGAATGTGGGAGACTCGACGCCTCAGAACACTATGGGCTTCCACGGCCTGTTCCTGTTCCCCCCTCCCACTTTTAGAATTTTAAATTTTATTTTGAGTTACACGCTTGTCCTTCTCAAGTTGGTTCGTCGCGGGTTTGAGTCTCGATGAGGTTATTGAGGTTTTCATTTGACCTAATTCTTCCAGCTGCATTATGGCCATGGGGTCGACTCAACCTCTGATAGAAATGAGTACCAGGAATTTTTCGGCGGGCAAAGAGCGACCGGCGCGTAAAGCTAACGACATCGCTGCCATTTGTGAACCGACTGTCTAAAAACAAGTTGAAACCTCGACGTCTCACAACCCTACAGGCCTCCATGGTCTGTTACAGGGATAGCTTGACATTTACTGCTATCAACAGCTACACAACTAAAACACATATGAAATCTTATGAAGCAAGAGCTCTACTCATAGAAGTGAATTTTGGGCAAAAAAAAAGAAACAATAAAGGAAAATGCCTTCAATCATTAGAGATCAGACCCTGATAATGGTCAAAAAGGCTTCAATGCACTAAGACACATTAAGAAATAAAACACAGGCCTAAGGAAATAACTGAGAATGCAATTATATATATATATATATATATATTGCACAACCAAAATAAAATGGAAGGACACAGAATCGGATAAATCATATGAATAGAATAGTTGGAGATAAAATGCCAGAACGCATTCTAGAGTCCAAGCCAGCAGGACAATGAGAGTGAGGAAAACCATGTAAATATGCATGTGAAGTCGTATCAGTCTTGAATGCCTATACCATGAAATAAAGACATTTAAAATATTTTTATTAAAAACTTAAATATTTCTGTATTTTACTCGTAAATGCATTCGCCACCTCAAAGAAAATGCTTATCAGTTAAATATGGGGTTCTGGAGGTATAGATTTTGAACTATGTCCTACTTCCATGAACATTTATGGAAAATGAGGAAAATTTCAGGAATTAATATAGAATTTAAATAATGAATACAGCTTCGAATTCATTCGGCCCAGCTTCTCCAGATTCATCCCTCAGTTTGACTTCCATGCTTTGACAGGCCAATTGTCCACCTTCTTGCTCCGTGTAACTCCTCGCATAGTGGCTCAAATAGGCCTGTATCACGAGAACTAACTCTAAGAAATTAAGTTTCGAATGAAAGAATTTTCAAAGTTTACCAGTAATTTGCAGTCAATTCAATGCAATCCCTGAATATCATTCAAGAAAATCGGGCACACCGTCAGTTGCGTTATGGGTATTCTCAGCGTGAACACTGCATATATTTTGCTTTTCGTTTGTCTAACTTTTGGATTTCACCTGAATTCTGTAAGAATTAAATCTCAGACGTTTGAGTAATAAAATAATTCTGAGTGTAATTCTAGGTATACTCAGTAGTAAACTATAATAAAATGTTGATATCTACTGTAGCCTGATACTCGTCCCTTTGAACTGAAGATATCAGCGAAGAACAATTTCATTATCAGCTGGATTTTTCATTATTCATGACGAAAATTACATTTGGTTTCGGCATGTCACAGCAAGAGTGAAGTTTTTTCTTCAAAAACTTGTCTTGAGCACATTTCGCCATTCTGGGCCCCGACAAAGGCTAACCCCGTATTTCGGATATTTTCATGTCAATGTCACAACAAACAGAAAGAAATTAAGCTTTTGGACTCTCTCCAATGTAGAAGCAACGAAAGCATCAGGTCTGTAAGTCAGTAATTTCATAACTTGATAACTCCACACTTTTCGGACGACTCAGTATCGGGTTCACGTTCTTCCCACCTTTCCACTTAACATTACGTCCTCCTCAACATGTGTTACACAATGCAGTGTTGTTATTAGTCACGAATGGTGCTTGGGTCTATACAGTTCTGTTCACATATGACAGAACCTATTCAGACTCTGTATTTTGGTGGGGTACATTTCAGACCCGAGTTACACTTCAGGACAAACGGACCCATGAAAGGCGCAAATGTCGAACGGAGTAGGAGCCGTACAGAACCATTAGACTTATTCTGGACTCAATCCATCGTCTGGTATATATTTTGTTTCCTTGGCACTACAGCCCCAGCGGGCCTAGGCCTACCTCATGAACTTCTCCGTTCACTTCGGTTGTTCTAGATCTTACACATTTGGTAGGACTCCTTGGGCGGGTGATCAGTTCGTCGCAAGGCCTCTACCTGTACACAAACACAGAAAAACGTACAAACAACTATTTCACTTCCAAATAGAATACAGACAATCCCAGCGATTCGAAACCCGAAGTTCTTTACAAGATTGTAGACATGCAACGCATGTTCGCTGTAAAGAAACCGCAATTCGCGTTGCGGGAAGTTTGGGCACTTTGCTGGCAGCAATTCAGAATTCTCGACTGTGCCTCAAGGACCCCAAGAGGGGACACCGTGCGTGTGCTTGGGAGACATACCTGGAGGCGAGATTCGTACAATTCAGCGACAGTAGGCCAAAACATGCTACATTAAAGTGAGAGAGGTGGGGGGGTGGGGGAGTTGTGCCGCTGTTACAAACCAAAAAATCAATCTTCAGTAATTCCTATGTAAATATCGTTAATTTAACAGAAAAATAATGTAATGAAAAAAAAATTGTGTCTGAGGTTCTCACAGAGATGATTTTGAAGAGCACTATTAGTGGGATGTGGAGCAGTGTACGTAGTTTTCTAGAAGTACACAGACGTTTCGGAGAAACGCACTATCTCCATTTTAAGGGTCAAAGTGTAAGCCAAGAAAGAAACCAACATGGAATAAGCAGAATCCCCAAGTCTGCATTCCTCCGAAATGTCGGCAAATTTGTACCAGAAAATATGATGTCACATCCTAATAGATAGCGGTATTTAAATGTTGCTTTAATAAATAAAAGTTTATTCTCTTCGAACACTTACATTTTCAAACTAAATTATTTTCATCCTTATTTCTTTTAGATGGCACTGCTCATGAAAAGTCGCGTTAGGAGTTTAAGGACCTGCGGTGAAGAGCGGTGAAGTTTCCGGGCTTATAGGCAGAGTTTGGTATACTCTAACTGATCCAGGTTACACAATAAAATGAATAATTATATTTTCAATCAAACGTGCCTCTGTGTCTAAGCACCATGTTGTAAAGGAAGACAGGATATGAAAGTAAAGCTCAACACAGTCTTAACCTTGACATAGAGGGAGGCGGGTAGTCAACTTCAAACATCGGGGAATGTAACGCCATGGAAGGGCCCATAGAACCTAAGCGGAGAGGAAGCAGGGTGCGACCCAGAACCCATCTGTCTAAGCCAATGAAGAGAAACGTCTCAGATTTGCCACGAATTGAACCCTAAAATTAGTATTCTCACCTAGTCACTTTAGTTACATGCTAAATAAACAAAACTGCAAATGATAGCCGTTTAATTTCTTTGTATTTGGGAAATCGTCGGCTCTAATTTCGGTTATCCGGCGGTTTTCTCTAGTCTCTTGGGGCAAACAACACGCAACGTCGCATATGTGAAGCCCACTACATATAATAGAAATGTCAAAAAATTATATAATATTGGAATATTATTAAAGGTGTTTCGTACGAGTGCCCTGATAGCTCATCCTAACTGCTGAGCTATTACAAACGAAATTCGACTGAGAAGTCTGCCACTACAAAACGAACGAGAAGAGAGGATTGCCGACTTCGCCCCAACTACGAAAACAAAATTCTTCAGCTTCCCCAGTGTAAGCCAATCAGCTTCACCACTGGAGATCGGTTATAAGAACATCATCAAGCAGAATCAGTATTTTGTTTTTCTCGAAGCAGAGTCTTTATAGGGTTAAAATAATAAAATCCTCGGCTGTAGTGGTCAGATTTAATCAGACATTTCATCTGTTCCTTCAGTCATTTCGTGCCAGTTCTGGCTATACGAAAAGGAAGTAGAACCAATGAGGAGGAATACAAAGGATCTCGTGAAGTTCATTATTTAGTTATGAAAGTACAGCTGGCCTATTAAAAGCTGAAGGAACTACATTTATAATTGGCGTCTGATCACATTATCTTATCTTATTGTTGACTTCTTTCTCTTCCAGTTTAGGATCTTGTCCCTAAGAAGAATGAAATGAGTTTATCCGACAACTGAATATTTATATTATGTCTAACATGTGTTTTCTTAATTATGATTAATAATCCCAATAGTTTAATATCTCTTTTTTCCTGCAAGTCCTCTGGAGATTGTAAGAAACGTTAATCATGTGATGAATTCTGTGTAAAGAGGAAGCAGAGAGTAAAAACTTCGTAGTTAGGCCGTGCCATAGCTCAGGTGGTTAGTCGCCGGCTTCCGACCGCGGGGGCCCAGGTTCGAGCCCAGAGTCAGGTCTTGTGGGATTTGTGATGGACAAAGTGGCGTTGGGGCAGGTTTTCTACGAGTACTTCGGTTTACTCTGTCAAAGTTCATTCCACCAAATGCTCCACAATCACCATCATCTATCATCCGGAGATGTACAATAGGCCAGAAGTGGCCGCAGTACAAGGGATTAATCTCAACTCACTTAGAATAATAATAAAAAGGACTTGGTAGTTTACTTCCGCTCTCGGTTTGGAAGGAGAAAAGCAAAACTGAGAATAAAATTCTAAAAATTTTTAGTCCAATGATCAGACTTGTTGACTACAATTTTCAATGAAACAATTTCGTTGAGACTATTAAATGTCCCATTTCAATTCGTGTAACCGCGAATGCATCCCAGTGCCAAATCACAGTGCCCTGTGGACACACAGAGCAGTGGAAGTAAAATTCTTAGCATTTCTAACTGTGGCACTAAATGGAGGAAAGTGTTCAGCTTCGCGCTTCAGCCTCTTTGCCCCTTGTGAATTATATCTTGGTACACAATGTCAAGGAGGATTGAACAATTCAGCGGTGGGGTAGAAAGAATTACCGACCCTGACGGGAAATGAACACCGCTCGCCTAGACCTCAAACAATCGTTTTACTGTCTGAAGTACCTGCACCTTATTGCATACGCCCTCAGTACAGGACAAGGACACGCTTCGGCAATGCATTTATGATGCTAATGATGAAGTTACGGGTTTAAAACAAAGGAGTTTCTTGAACAATTCAATTAGAATATTCCGTTCCTCTTATCCCAGAAGAATGCAATCAGTATGGCGCACCACTAATTTCATTCTAACAGAATATTCTATTCCCTCTTTCCCACAAATATACAGGCACTAATTTCGTTTCACCTGCGTTATCACTTCTATTTGCACCCAGCAATATACACTGTGCTACCCAAAACTAGATCTATTATAGCAGAGTATTCTGGACCACCCTGTCTGTAATACAATAAGTAGGCTTGGAGTACACGACAAATTTTCCATCAGAAAACTGTGCAATTAATAATATACCTACTCTGAGAGACTGGCCGGGCCATAGCTCAAGCGGTTAGTCACTGGTTTCCCTCCGCGGCGGCCCTGGCTCGATCCCGGTTCTGGTCAAGTCGGATTTGTGGTGGACAAAGTGGAGCTGAGGCGAGTTTTATCCGAGTACTTCGGTTTCCCTTGCTAATCTTCATTCCACCAAATTCTCCATCATCATAATCACACGGGGTAGGCTACAATAGGCCAATCAGTGGCCGCCGTGCCGAGTGGACCCAGTTGGACTCCACTAAGCGAATTACTCTGTGAGCAATAGAATAATACGTGTAGTATATATTGTTTCCCAATCTTGTCTTATGTCCCAGAAAAATATACATAACTTTATTAGTATGTAATTAGATTATTTTCCAATATAAAATTAAATAAGAAAATAATCACACGCTCGTAGGCCTCATATTAATGACCAGTGGGACATGCCTTATATAATTCTTGAAATGTTGTACCACTCTGTACTACGTCAAACGTTTAAGGTTTGAAATATTAATATGATAATCGTTATGTTGTCATTAGAGAACCTGCGCATTTCAATCTTTCGCTTTATCCCTGGCTCTATACTCTTAGCATCCATTACCAGCGCCAAAAACGTAAACTTTGTGAAGGTTTCAGGGTAGTTTATCTCACTGATATTCCAGATGGTTTTGTCCCTTGAGTCCACCGGCAAGTAGCCGTCGGGTTCGCCCATTTTTTTGTTATTAATTTTTTTTTATTCAGTATTCATTTTCGTTTTATATCCTGAAGAATTGCAGGAAAGAAGCTCTCTCGATGCCAATAAAAAATACCACGAATCTTGGTATAATGCTTTGGAGAATATCCTGAATTCGTGGCTAGCAGGAAGCAGGCCTATCGAGTTTATCTTTAACACGGACAATTCAAGTCCTCATTTTAAAAATTCAGGCTAGTAATGAAATTTGACGTAGCTTCAGTCCTTGCGTCAGCCAGGGAATAAACCACAGTGAAAGACAGACAGTTAAGTGTAGTTTATACATCTACACATGTACATCTGAAACCTGTATTCATGGCTGGAATATTAGAGTTCAGTAGACCCATAGAAATTAAACACAGCTGTATCTAATTATAAATCCTTATTACCTTCTTAAGTAACATAAAGCAGGAAAAACACAGACAATGAGGTATAATGTTCATACTTTGTCCGAAATAACAATTATAAACAATGTTACGTACAGGCCCACATGAAAATTGTGGACACAGAAATATAGCATAATATAGAGTTAGAGAATAATATAAAAGCAAATTGTAGTGAAGCCTTTCAATTGTATCGTTTTACTATCTCTAAAAAACTCAATGAACTACAAATGAGGTCATCAGTTGAATATTTTCTTGTTGTGTTGAAGGTTATATATATATATTTACGTGTATACATATAAACATTCTGATGTGTTGCCCAGACGCAGTGAAGGCAGCTTTAGAAAAAATAAATTATGTCTTATTCTCATCGATAACAAAATGAATCAAGTACCCATGTTAGTTAGCGTTAAACGATAAATCGTACTACAAACTGTCTCTAAAAGCGAAATAATTGTCCCGCTAAATTAAGTAATTTGCTTTAATTTAGCGGCATACAGCTAAAATGCTGCAATGATTTATTTGTTGTTTATTTAACGGCAATTTATCAACAGCACAAGTTAGTAAACGAAAATAAGGTGACTGTGGATTATGCACTATAGAGTCGTGACTTATTTCAAGCAGCGATGAATAAAAGTACGAAGAATAGAGGAGTACAATTGTGCAGGTGCTGGGACTACCTTCACCAGAAGGATAAGCAGTGTCGATAGGTTTCTTCAGCGCCTTCATGCGAATCTGTGATAGGGGGCCCAACTGTAATAGGTTTATACAGTACTACAGCCTTCCCACTTCACGGGAGCTGGGACAGCGCAGGCGGTATAGCGACTGGCTTCGGGCTGGAGGACCGAGGGTCGGAGTTGGAATCCCAGTAGGGTCAAGAATATTCTCTTCTCCACGTCGTCCATACCGGAGACGGGGTCCACCCAACCTCATATCCAATGTCTACCGGGGGCTCTTTCCTCGGGGATAAAGAGACCGGCGTTTGAAACTGACCACTCACCTTCAGCTGGTGCCAAGGTAAAGAACATGTGGCTCTGTACATCCACTCCCTCATTCGCCTTCTTGGCGTAGCGCTTAATTGGTTAAGCACAGGGACAACTTTACCTTACCTTACCTTCCCATTTCCCTCGCGTTATTTGACACTGGATACCCTAAGCTGATATAGTGTCATTACCGTATTTACGCATGTATAGGCCGCGTGCGTGTATAGGCCGCAGCACAATTTTCAGACAGAAATTATAGAAAAAATAATTTTCTTGGAATATTATTTCAGGAGTAGAACACCCTGTATTACTAATTATGAATAATTTTTTTTAATGAAGTGTGATTTCGAATATAAGCCGCACCCCAGTTTTCCTCTTGAATTTTTGGCAAAAAATGTGCGGCCTATACATGCGTAAATACGGTATATATCTAAAGGCCTATAACACTGGCCCTATGAAACTCATTTTAAGAACCTCCACCAGTCAATATTCTGAGCCTGTAGCTGTAATATCTCCGTGAAGTATAAGCCTACAGTTGCTAACCATTCAAGGTTTCTCGTCTTTTATGGAATACAGAGATTTACTGTCGTGCTAACAAAGGCCCACTATTGAACCCAATCCTGATCAAACTGAAGCCACTTCACAACATAATATCCTGTTTCTTTAAGGTAAAGCAACTTTGTCCCCGTGCTTAATTAAACACTACACTGAAGACGTATGGTGTAGAGGTATTGCTCCACACATTCCTAAACTTGGCACTACACACAGAGTTGAACTGCCGACCTCACAATCCAGCACCGAAGAAAATAAACCCTCGTGGGTGGGCCCCAGAGCCGGTCTGGACCTTGTACAGAAGGTAAATATCTCTTGCACCTGTAGGGATTACATCTTTCAGAACCCTTGTGATACTATTTTCTAGTATATGCATGTGTCTTCTAGATGGTATCCTCCCTTTAGTGTTTCCGATCAAAATTTTGAAAGCATTTATTTTTATCTCTTGAGTGTTACATGCCCCGCCAATCTGATCTTCCATTATATACTCTATTAACATCTAACGAAATTTATGGATTATAAAGCTTCTCATTATAAAAAATTATGAACTCAACGGTACGAAATATTCGACCGGTTCAATCCGTTCTTAACTTCGTGACGTACGCACTTTCATTAGTAACCCGGTGTTCCTGTTTATTAACCATTTGAAGTATGAGTTTTTTCTTCTAAATAACTCTTGAAAGAATAGTTCGTACCTCATAGGAAACACAATTAGATAACTCAGTTTAGGAAAATAATCGCCGTTTATTCATAGAATCGTATGAAACACACGAATACGGTTTGTGGGCAGAATGCAGAGCCCTTTAATGTTAAAGCAGGTGGTATATATAATAACCAGTGTATTTTAAATAGTTAACTCATGATTACTGCACACAGTTGAGGACTGAAAGCCCTCTATACTCCACCGGCAGGAGGAGAGGTAAAACGCTTAATTGTATCTTCAAGTACATCATTTGCTGCAAGTTTTTTACTGCTACTCACGCTGCCTTAATGAGTTTGCTGTAAACGCACGGAATCCCTTTCGTTTCTGAATAGTGGCTGCCTTCCGGGATGTGTCGCCGTGTAGTCTGGCAGGTCGTTATACGTGTTCCGGAGGAACTTGCTGCCTACATTTTCAGGTTACCCTACCATAAAAATGATGATCCGCCGAAACGTCGGCAGCAATCTACCACACTCTGTCACGTAGTGTCCCGGAACACAGTCTTCAGACTGACGGTCGCTAAAACCTCAAATCTGAAAGAGCCTATGTAACTTCCCTTACACTTGTCACGGTTCGTGTGGAGGGGATAACTGCATTGTGTCTTAAGCAAGGGAGAAAGAAAGAGAACGATAAAGAAATGGACACAGTAAGAAGAAATGAATGAAAAAAGGACAAAAGGAAGGAAGAAGAGAGAAATAAGAGAAGTGGCGGTGTAAGAATGATTGAATGAACGAAGCAAAGCAATCAAGAAATAAGGACGAGAGAAAGAGAGAAAGAGAAATGGAAGAACAAGATATAGTATAACGGAAGAAGCAGGCAAACAAGAGATCAGAAGATGCAAATACTTTGTCCCTCTGTCCCTTCATATCAACGTTGTAAAAACTAAGTGAAAAATGCTCCTTAGAGCCGGAACAGCTCAGTCGATATAGCGACGGGCTACAGGCTGAACGACCAAGGGGTCGGAGTTCGAGT